>NW_027107963.1:1497650-1511540 GCF_000696795.3 Halyomorpha halys | reverse complement strand
GAATTTACGGAGTTTGTAAAGCAGTCCCGGGTGCCAGACTCGATCAAAAGCCCAGCTATCCTTAAAACACAATTCATCAAACTACTAACTTTATGTATAATAGATAATTTAACGAAAAACTGTGTATCCGAAAATTCGGATGCCCCATTGGATCTCCCATTGCCCCGATTTTTGCAGTTATTTATTTAGAAGATTTATTAGGTTCAGTACCTAAAATCCCATTTCATATACAATTTATGTATACGTTTTACGATAAAATAATTCGGTTTGCGGCTCCCTAATTAATTGGATTTTTTTCCGCGGCGCCCTTAATAATAATACTTCATTTATTCTGGGACGAGTCCCTTTAGAATAATACAGAGAAATCAATAGATGAGGGCTGAGGAGCCTCAGAGAAACTTAAACAAAAATACAAAGAAATATAAACAGTCATTATAAAAAATAATTATAGATTACTTTCTCACTGTTATCAGTTGAACAATAAAAAAAAAAATGAATAAATAAAAAAGATAAAAGAAAACGATGTAAGAATGATATAATAGTTAACTTACATATTTACAATTTTATGGGGTCTTTTTTTTTTCTGATCCCTCTAAAACAGTAAGAAACAGCGAATTAGTGAGTGCTTTACTGTGAAAAAAGGAAATAAATCGTGTTGGGTATTACCTTTTACTACCTTTGGTATTTTAAGGTTACCCGTAATTTTTATTTGTTATTTATGAAATATCCATTCTAAATGGTACTGTTTTCAAAATCTGGATGTGAGGGGCCTCCTCGTGTTATATCGCATAGAAGATAGAAAAATAAAAACATTAATTAATAAAGACAATAGATAATGGTAAAATAATAAGAAAATAGTCAGAAGTCGAAAAAGAAGTGTGGGGGAGGGGAAGGGGGGTGCATCAGAAGATGGAGAGGTTATGTTGATAGGGATTTTGGAACCTTTCCTGCCCTGCCACCTCGCAGGAAGGGGGATGGAGTGATAGACTGGAATACTGGATTGAAGGAAGCAGGGAGACTGTCAAAGAATTTAATGTGTCTCCATGTGATGTGTTGTTGTACAGTTCTAGCTTTAGTTCGTTATGAATGTGCGTCATATTACATCTTTCCAGAGATGTTCCTCGACATATCTTCTGTAGTGTACTGTTTTGGTATTGTTGTAGTGATTTGTAGTGGGTAGAGAAAATGTAGTAGTGGTGTGCCGTGTAGGAGTGATGGTCTTAGTATTACTTTGTAGATGAGTAATTTGAGTCTGAGTGACAGCCCTGGTGAGTAGATGAGGTGTTTAAGTTGGTATGATGTTGATTTGTATTCTGTTCTGTATGTGTGCTGTGAAAGATAGATGTGTTTCTAGCTTAATGCCGAGGTATGTGAGATGTTTGTTAGCGATGAGTTGGGTCGCTGTGGCGGCCTAGTCCATGGCCTTGTCTGCATTCATACTCGCCGAGTATATGGCTTTTTTTTTTTTTAATCCCCCTCCCATGCCATTTCTGGCATACAGGGTGCGGGAGCAGTGGGGTAGTGCGCGCTGGGATTGCGCATGCCACTGCTCCCAATGATCTTCATCTGTTCGGTAGGCCCTTCTGGTGCGCATGTGTCTGGGTGCCTCCTGCAGTTACCAGGCTGGTTCAGCTTCATCTTCATCTGGTGGCTCGCCGATGTTGGGTGGTCAAGTCCTTCCCATTGTGAAATGTGTTGGGCCCACCACCTCCTTCCATCCGTAAATGAACTCCCTGAAGAAGGGAAAATTCTCTTCTTCCATCAACCAGGGAAAGTCCGACTCGGCGAGGGCGAAAATCCCGGTCTTTCTCAACAGCCTGGCTCGGTATCCTTTCCTTCGCCATGCAATCCACTATTACGTGTTCTGCTGTTTCAGGAACTCCGCACGTGGGGCACCGGGGCTCGATGTTCTTTCCAAAGCTCTGCAGCTTTCCCCGAAACCGGCCGTGTCCTGTTAGGATCTGTGAGACCCAATAGTCTGGGATGACCCATTTAGCCTTCAGTCTAGAAAGGACGGTAGGGAAGAATTTTCTCAAAGTAGCGCCCTTCTAGCTTGCTACCCACCGTCCATTCCACTTCTGTATTGAGTCCTCCCGCAGTATTTTCTTCCACATGTTTGGAGTCTCGCCGATCCTCTCTCGGAGCTCATCCGGTAGCGCTTCTCCCTGAGGATGAGGTCCAGGGGCATCGCTGCGGCCAGCACCTGCACCGCCTCATGTGACACCCTCAGCAGAGCCAATCTCTGTATGGTGGCCAGTCTTCTCTTCTGTGTCTGCGTGAGGTTTCGGCTCCAGGCAGGGGATGCGTACCTCAGAATACCCAAGATCACACCTTTATATATGTCATCGCTGCAGGGTAACCAATGCAGGGTGCCCCAAAATGCACCCCCTATACTACTTAATCCATTGAAGCAGGAGGCTGCCATTGTGGTTGCCTGGGCACCTCTCACTCTAATAGCCGCCATCACTTGTAACGGCTTAACCTTTCCCAGTGCCACCCTGTACGGGATACCCCAGGGATTCTTTCCTGATTCCTCTACAATAAATTGGTCCCTAGACTTCTTCTTCTGGCAACGCACCCCGTTTTGGTATACCCTATACCTATGCTTGGATTCTTCTCGAAGTGCAGGCCTCCTCTCGTCGTTTCTGCACTCCTGGTACCTACGCCTGGCCCTATAGTATTCTCTTTTTAACTGCGTCAGAGCCGGCTTCCACCATGGAACCGGACGTACTCTCGCCCTTCGGCGTTGGAGTGTAATTCTCGGCGCTTCAGTGATGACGCCCATAAGCATTGCCACTCTGCGGTCAATCTCGGGCTCCTCATCTATCGGGGTCATCTTCTCCCATTCTCTGTCAGCCAGTATTCCCTCCAATTCACTGGAAAACGCTCTCCAGTTCACCGATCGAGTCAAAGCCCTTTTCTACTTCTAGGGCACTGCCTTCCTCCTCCACCACACTGAAGTCTACAATACGCTTTGCTATGGGAGCCGTGGCAAGTGTCACATCTATGTCAAATGTCACCCCGCGCTCCAACAAATGTGGGACCAGAAGGCTCGTTCATGATAACCAGCTGACACCTCGCCACGCATTCTTCTACCAACCTCCCTCTAGCGTCCGTGCGAACAGAACCCCAGGCCGTGCTCCACGAATTGGTGTCAGAACAGACTATCACCCTTTTATACTTTAGGGCGACAGCCTCCATAGCAGCTATATTATCCTCTACATTGATATTTACATTCCCTTGTCGTGGCGGCATATATGCTGAAACCAGAGCGAAGGTAACTCTGCCCCACCTGACATAACATGCCGCTTGATCTGCTGTGGTGAATTGCTTCAGTTCCATTACGTTGAGGGCAGGGTTAACGACAACAATCGCTGCTCTAGGCCTCCTCTCGCCACTGCCTAGACCGACCACCCTCGACGTAGTTCCTAAACCTGTAACCACATTCTTTCGACAACAAGGCTCCTGAATCGCCAAGATGTCAGCACTTCGGGCGAGAGTTCTCAATTCGTCCGCGACCAATCGTCTCCGGCCCATATTGACCTGCAGGATGTGCAGCCTAGGCATACCGGGTCTTCTTCGCCTGCTTGACCATCATCTCTAGATGTACCGGGCATTCCCTGCTGCCCGTACAATGTCGGAGATCTTTCCCTGCTCTGCCACTCGCCTTGCAATTCCTACAACACGAGGGTTCACCCTTCTTCTTTTCAGGGCACTCCTTAGCTTTGTGCCCAGTCGCTGGGCACCACCTGCACGCCACCTCCTTTATACAGGCTTTTGCAGGGTGTCCGTATTCTTGGCACCGAAGGCAGAGCAAGGGGTCCAGGTAATCTCTGATGGTCAGGCTCCACCATCCTCCGCTGACGTCCCTCGCGGACAGCGTCATCAGGGCGAGCCTCATAGCTTGGTGCACCTCTAGCACCCACGTAGTTGTGAGCCCGCCCCTCGCGGGAGTGGAGAAGCAGGGTCTAAGCCACTCCCTCCTCTCTTTATCCTCCTTTGGAGCCTCTATACGGATTTTGTCCCAAAGATATCTCTCCAGTGTACTCCCGTTCCAAATATTGGGGACTCCTTTTACTTCCAGGCGAGGTCTGCGAGTTAACGAACGCTATATTATTTAACAGCTGTTATTATAAATAGACTATCATTATAAACTATATAGTATAAACTATAGACATCTGGCACATTTCGACAGACACTGACCATAGAGGAAGTGACCTTTCCTTAGTATTCATTCATATTAAAAAGAAAAAGCAAGGGTTGACACTTAGGCAGGTACAAGCTGCCATCTCACAATGGACTTGCATCAGTCTAACTATTTTATGGTTAACACATGTAAGTCAGTTCTCACGAGTCCTTGGTTCATTCCAATTTCTTGGAAGGCGGGCCACCCTGTTTAATTCACGCCTCCCCCCCCCCGTCCAGATATTTCCTAAATTATCTGATTGGTCCAAACCCCTTCTCCTATTTCACTATTCCTTCTACCCCCCCTTCTCAAGTGTTCATATATATTTCCTAGACTAGATAGCTAAGAAGTTATTAGATAGAGACTAGTAACAGTAACATGTAGTTCTTGTAAATATGTTAGAATAAAGTCAATTTAGTCTTCACTGATTTTTTGTATTATGTAACTTGCGTGCCACAGTAAGGATCGCCTGTAATTTTCCCTCAGTTTATCCCGGGTTTGTGCCTTTTCAGCGCCTTCTGTCCTGACCAGAACACTGCCCTTTTGGGTGATTTTTATCAATTGTATGTCCCCAATGCTCTTCAATTCTTCTTGGGACGGGAGTTCCTTGTGTATATCTTTTGCAGTCCATCCCGCTGCGCTTCCCTTGAGTGTGCCATATGTCGCCGTCTCCTGGGGTTTAAGCGGAATGGCCAGAACGCTCGCAAGGACGCCAGCGAAGGTAAGTTTTTTCCTCTCCTTTAGTCCTTCTTTCGGAGGAACATCCTGAGCTGGGGTCTTCTTCTTCCTCCTCTTTCTTCGCTCGACTTTTTCCCAGCTTCCGCTATCCCCTTCGCCGTCTGTAGAGGTATCCGATTTAAGGTTCCTTCCCCTACAGAACGGTGTCTGGCTGGACCTTTGAGGCATTGGGGCCGGTTCCGCGCCCTTATATTGCCTCCTCTCTTTTACCGGAATTAGGACTGAAGGCCCAGCTCCCATCGTCTTCAGTTCCTCTACTGCTCTTCGGTCCTCATTCCCCTTTTCTCTTCCTTTAGCCCTACACTCGGCCGTACGTTCTAAGAGGGTGCGGGCTTCTTCGTCGACTTTCCCTTCCAGGTCTTTTATCATCCCAGAAACCCTTTTCAGTGTCGGCGACACCCATTCTTTTTTCTTTTGATCATAGACCGCTCCTTTGGCGTCCCCTATAGCCCCTGCTACCATTGGAGCCACAATCTGGGAGACCTTTTTACGAATGATCTTGTGTAGATCATCGGTATACATTGCTTCTTTTACCATTTCGGTTACAATTTCCGGGATAATTTCCCATTGGGCTTCCAGTCCTACTATAATATTGGCTAGTCCTCTCAGCTGTCCATTCAGGTATTTCTGGATCTCATATGATACCTTTTTCCTCTCCAAGTAACTTTTCACCCGTCCTTGAATTACTTCTGCCTTCTGGACGGGTCTTTCAATTTCTGGATTGGGCTTTAGAGGGGACTCCTCCTCCTCCCTCTCTCTCTTCTTCATCTTTTTCCCTTTGGGGCTCATTTTTCCATCTCGAATATCAGGTCCTGTGTCTTTGTCGGCTTCACTGCCACTTCTTGAAAACAGCCTGACTTTTACAGCCACCATTTTTCTTTCGTTTGTCTCAACCAACGAAGTAGTTCTTGTAACATTAGATGCTACAACGGCCAAGTCTCCCGCCATTGCAGCACTGCGGATGTGTGATGACGACGCCGGGGAACCCGCTTTCTCGTTCCCAATCGATGCCGGTACTGGGGTTCCGTACCCCTGCACCGTAGTATGATTATTAATCCCCCGAGTATATGGCTATGTCATCATCATATGCAGATATTTGAGCATCGTCAAATTTAGTCCCGGCTATATAGGCAGTATATATGTTGACTGGCGCAAGGGCCGAACCCTGGAGAACGCCACAAGTGACGGGCTTGGGGTGGAGATTTCAGTTTTGACCCGGACTGAGAAAGTCCAATCACCGATATAGGTCGACCAGCTGGTCCGGAAATTGGTGAAGCCTGAGTTGTTGGATTAATGTGGAGTGGGATACAGAGTCAAAAGCCTGTTCACAGTCTAGTGAGATCATGGCTGCGACAAGGTTCCTGTTTAGGTTGTTTGCTGCATCGCTATGCAGCTTGGCAACATTGTGGTAGCAGCTCACACCACGCGAGAACTCGGTTTGTTCCGGGGGATGACGTCGTGTGTGTCACAGTGTTTCCGGATGTGTATGAGGACCAGCTTCTAATATATTTTTGATTGAGGAGGCTGATGGGCCGGTAGTGTACCTGTACCAGCAGTTTTTGATGTTATTGCATTGTTTTGTGAGTATGTGTTGGGGTGGTGTGCGTAGGTGTATTGGTGTGGGTGTGAATGTGGGTATTGATGCGTTGGCGGCGTTTCGTAGGGTTTGTTGTAGTGTCAATGGCCTCTACTTATGTCTTGTGGTGAGTTGAGTGTTGTAATGTTGGGTATGTTATCATATATGTGTGTTTTGTATAATTTCCAGTCGGCGTGGTTGAAGTTGTATTTGAAGTCTGTAGGTGGGATTGGTGTTATGAGTTTACCTAACTGATAAAGTACTGGTAGGTGGTAATTTTCACTAAAATCTAGTGTAATACAGTTAGTGAGGTTGTTGTGTGAGAAGTAGGTCAAGTGTGGATGTGTATGATGGGTTTGATGTTTGTCTGTAAGTGTATGCATCAGGGTTTATTATTGTGTATTTGGCTTTAGTCACAGATAGTTTCCTAGTGCATTGCCTTTAGCGCAGTTCCATGAGTGGTGTTTGGCGTTTAGGTCACCTAGTATGATGTGTTGTCTGTCGTTCTCGGTGTCGCATAGTAGTAGGATCTTGAGTGTGTCCGGTTTGGCACTGGGGCTGCGGTAGACGCAAGTGATTTTGTATGAGTGTTCTAGTCTGACTTGTATTGTAATGTCTGTGTGTTTGTTGTCATGAAGTGTGGAGCCGTTGATGAGTCTGCATGGGACGTCATGACGCACCAGTAGTGCGACGCCGCCAGTAGCATGGGGGAGTCAAGTCTGTACAGAACAGTACACGGAAGTGTGTCCGTGTGTAGTTACTAAGTTTATGGGGTCTGAATAGATAAGAAATGATTGAACAGGTGGGATTTAAAGGTCGGGAAGGTATTGGAGCGACGGATGCTGGTAGGGATGGAATTCCATAAGAATGAGGCACGAATAATGAAAGATCTATCGAAAGCAGCGGTAAGGTGGGCCCTGGGCAAGGTTGATGAGAAAAAGCGGGATCTTCGCCCTCGCGGAGTCGGACTTCCCTCTCCTGATGGAGGAGGAGAACTACCCCTACTGCAGGGAATTCATCAACGGGTGGAGGGAGGTGGTCGGGCCATCGCATTTTACATTGGGAAGGGCTCGACCACCCGGGGTCGGCGAGCCACCAATGGAAGATGATGAAGAGGACAGCGAAGATGCAGGATGAGACCAGGAGGGCTGGATTAGGCTGCGCACTGGAGGTGAAAGCCGGACGGATGCAGACCAGGCGTTGGACATACCGGACGGATGCGGAAGGATAAGGTGTAGCCCCATCTTAAGGGACTCAAACGAGTGCTGGGCTGCACCACGTTTTTAAAATAATTGTCCCCAAAAATTAAATGGTTCCACCAAATAATTTTGTATATAATTATGAAAATAAAGTTTTAAAAAAAAGATGATTATTGGCAGCAGTGACATGCGTAATCCTAACGCACTACCCCACTGTTGCCGAAACCCCGTCTGGCAGTAATGCCGGGAAGGGGAAACAAAAAAAAAAAAAAGGTTCGGTGGGGCCTTGTGTGTAAATCTGAAGACCGAGAACGGGTATTGCGGGAACGAATAGAGAATTTGAATTGAAGGATCTCAGAGATGTATGAAGGACGGCGGGATTGGATGACTTGGAAGATGAAAGATGCCAGGAAATACTTACGATGGTAGGAAGGATAAAGCCACTTCAACTCTGCATAAACACGTGAAACAGAGGCGTTTCTAGGGATCCTGAAGATGAATCGTACATAGCAATTTATCAAACGTTTTAATTCCGCTTCGAGATCCCCAGAGACTCTCCCATATACTGTACAGCAATAGTCAAAATGAGGAAATATTAGCGAAGTGACTAGGAGCCTACGAGTTTCAAATGGAAATAGGTGGCGGTGGTAATTTAAAGTTGAAAGGGTACGGTGGGAGATATTGGATGTATGGCTTTTCCAGGAAAGTGTTTGGTCAAAGGTTATTCCCAGATTTTTGATGGTGGGTCAAATTAGAATGGACTATCATGTAGGAACAGAGTTGGAATATTAGGAACAGTTTTAAGGAGATAATTGGAGCCTATTAAGATTGCCTTCGTCTTCTCCGCATTTAGCTTCAACTTGTTAGCTCTCGCCCTTTCACAAATCCCATCCAAATCTTCTTGAAGTTGCTCTGAGGCTGGTAATAAGTCAGAAGGCGGGAAGGACAGGTATATTTGGAAATCATCTGCATAGATGTGGTATTGGGAGTGATGAATCTGGAGGGGAAGGTCATTAATATAAATAACAAACAGAGTAGAAGATAAAGAGGTTTAAGGGTTTTATATTAGACTGTCTCTTGCCCATCTTCTTTTCAGGGGCCTTAGAGAATTGCCTGGTACGGAAGAGGAAGCAAGGTTTGAACTAGTGGATTTGGGTGGTAAGGGAGTTTAAATTAGGGGTATTCATAATCTTTATTTTATCGTGTTAAATAAAAAAGGTTATGTTAGAAAGAAAATATTTTCTTCTTTTAACATATTAAAACGATATAACATTCTCCATGGTTGAGGGTCTGTTAGTAGATCTCTTAAATGGAGAATGACGTCACGCAACAGACTAGTTGAACTTAGTCACCATTTTGTTTGTTATCGTGTTAGGTTACTTGCTCGTGGTTTGTGTTTTGATTGTGTTGTTTTGGACATCCTTAAACCTAAGAAATAAATAGGAGACGAAATAAAGAACAATTAAGGTGGGAAACACATGATGTGGTGAAGCTGTTATTGATTTTATTATCTCGTAAAGATTAGGAAGTTACAAAAGAAGTTGCTAAGAAAATCCGCTTGGAGCTCCTCTACATTTAACATGGACTTTAAATTAGGCTGCTCACAATCTTATACTTACAACGTTTACCACGTTAAAACTATTTATATTTAACAATACATTATGAATACCCCTAATGGAAGGATTGATATCTGGTAGATCTTTACTTTAGAACAAGTCATGAACTGCAGACATCTTTTTTTTAATAAATGGATTTTGGTCCGGGTGCGGTCAAATTAAACTCAAATAGTAATATTTCGTACTATTTATATTTGAACCTACGATTCGCCCCACGTTGCAGGGCTTCAACTTCAAGCTCAGCGCTTTGACGGAAGTCAAAAGTCCAAGTTCTTTTTTTTAGGAGTAACTTGGAGTCGATTTATTTGCATTCATACACGAATGCACATTCCGAGTCACCAAAGGAGCTCTTGTCAGAACTATTACTGACGTTTAAAATATTAGATTTAATTTTCTTATCATTAACAAACAGACAACGTCGCTTGGCCATCTTGTCAGTTACCTTGTTTTACTTCCAACCAGCTATCACTTACCATAATTTAATACCAATATTATTGTTTAAAAAATAAAAAAAATCCCTACATATTCTTTTGAAAACCTGTAAAATCAGTTTTAAGGAATCAGATATTGCCAACTATACCAATTTACAAAAAATGTCAGACACCATCTTTTACGATCGGACGCCTCATTTGTTTGTTTCCTTGTGCAATTTTTGAATATACAAATATACGGTAATTCTCACGTCGAATTTGAATAACCTTAGATGGTTTTAGTTAGGAAATACGTAGTGAATCGATTTGATGAAATAGTTCCTAAGCTTTGTTTGCGCACGCTAACGTTGTAATAGACGTCATCGGAAAATTGAACGGTAATTTACAACAAACAATCCGGTTCGTACACTAATTAGCGAACCCTCGGCTGACGTGACCTTTGCACAACTTTTAGGAGAATATTTTGCTGGAAGGAGCATGTTCCAACTGGAAGGGGTAGGGGGAGGTTATATATTGATCGATGAAGCAGTATCAATTCGGTTCTCCTCTAAGTTTACACATTTTTCCGTTCACATTCTTGAGCCATACAGGAGAAATGCGATATATTACTAAAGTTATATATATGTTGGTCTTGTGACAAGGAAAGTGTGGAGTCGACTAACTCGGTTTGATTGCATAACAATGCTCGGTTTGGCCTCAAGGATAAATGTGATTACAAACACGAACAGGGATGAAGTAATTTAAAACTTCAATTGAATATTGATTCAAATATACTTAATTAATTATAATATTGAACCCTTTAATTACTGTTAGTCCGTTCTCCAAAAACAATTCCAAACTTAAACCTACAAACAGCTTCGGAACATCCGCTCTCTGCCTGGATCATGTCCAAATGGGATTTATCATTTTAGACGTTTTTATTTTTAGTATAGAACCAGGTGGTGATCTCCCTATACGCAGATTCTGAAAACTTCATCAATAATTGTTGACATTGTCATTCATACGAACTATAGTAACTTCGAAAATAAGATTTAGAAAGTCAATAATGTGCATTCAAAACAGTTGTCAATAATACTACAATCCCATCAAAGATCAGTCGATTAATTACATAACCTTAGAACTGAACACATTTAATGCATTCCAAGCACATTCTAGAGAACTAAAAACTTAATCAGTAAAATTACTCCATATTTTAATGGAATTATAAATTACTATCAAAAAGCAATTTACTCCTATGCAAAACAGTGGATTACACTTGTAATATAACGTCCTTACATTCAATCGACTACATTTAATCACTAGGACCTGATGGAAAATTATCGCCTCATTAATATGCTTCTGGAGGCATTCCATTCCCACCAGCACGCTACATCCTCCGTGTATATGATACGCTGTATTGATTACGTCACTCAGCGTAGCCGAAAATTGTCAGATATTATAGTATTCTTTAGAATAGGCCTTCTGTATGATTGGGTAGCAATAAAAGATCTATATATGCGACTCCTACTACAGAAAATTTAAAACATATCTATGAGAGCGCTGCCTATGCTGTTATTTTTCACCTTTGCGGGTGGATGATTTTTTCTCTGATCCCTCTAAAACAAAAAATAAACATGAATTAATAAAAAGTTTATTATGTGAAAAACAATTCAAACTGAGTAAAACCTTTTTGCACCATGGGTCTTGTTTGAAGGTCAAGTGAAAACTTGAGATGATTGTTCTGTGGTAACTCTATTTTAATAGCTGAGGTGAGGGGCCTCCACGAGATGATTGATAGATGTTAACAATTAATAATAATTAAATAAAAATGAGATAAGAAGAGATATAATAATAAGTATAGCAGTAAAGGCGGAGGAGAGATTTCGAGTAAAATGGCTTAACAGTTCATGTACTGGAGCAGTGTTGCACTTGTGCTTCATTTAGTTTTTTAAGTTAATCCTTGGACATTTTTCCTGCTACTAATAAGTTATTATGTTTACTTAGATTTTGAATTTCAGAACATAGGCACCTATTGGGGCCTAAGATATATTTATTTTTCTATCCAGTAGGTCTGGGATTACTATAATTTTTGGCAACTGGGTGGCTTTGTTTTTGGGACCCGGGGTGGTTGATTATTTGAACTTTAGAACCTAGAGGAACTCTTGGTTAGCGTTATTTTTTTATGCCTTATGAAGGATTATTTTAGGAGTGCGGGCACGATACAATTTTAAGTTCTTGTAAAAATTTGTTTTTGGGATCCGAGGTGGATTTGCTTTTAGGACTCGGTGCAGATTACTTTCCGGGGCCCGGGGCTGGTACAATTTTAAGTTTTTGGGCAAATATATGAGAACAATGTTTTCTCACCTATCGTCATTACAGTTGGTATGGCTGATATGTTGCGACTATTCCATTAGTACTGACTAATGACCAGTACGACTGTTGTATTAGTCCATTAGCATTACTTGAATTATTAAGGATATTAGACTCAGTGCGACATTACTGTCATGGTTGTAAATTTTATAACGACTGTAACTATCAAATAGTTACACCATGGTAGGGGTTATAACGATTCTCCATGAGCGGGTAAAACGAGTATTTTCAAGGATATCGGAGTCAACGGGTTGAGATAATCGGGATCACTGTGCATAAGGATACTAAACAACTATCCTCAATACAAAAAAATTTCAAATATGTTGTCTGACTTAGACGATTAAAGAGTATACATACTTAGGGACACAAAACTATTTCTCTCTAACTCCTATTGCGACAACCCGTTCATACAAAAAATTGGGGACTACGACAAGATATCACTGAAAAGGAATGCGCACAAATGTACTAAACATATACTGATAGACAAAAGGTTGTTTGTTGTATACATTTTATTTTTTACCAAGCTTATGAATTGTTTATAGTACAAGAGCCCAAGAGGAGAAAAAAGTTGTTTCACCCCAATTTTTTATTACTTTAATAAAAATGACGCATAATTACAAGCCTAAATTGATGAGTCTGCCAAATATAGTTAGGGGGAATAAAAAATGGCGGCTGTTTCAAACCTTTAAATGAAAACTCATTTTTCTTTCTAAGCTACTTAATATTACCTACGACACTAGAAAATCTAGAAAAACTCGAAGTAGAGTAAATTTGCTAAAATATGAGCTCTAATAAAATTGTTTACGTTCAATAGTTCCCAAGATAATGTTTTTTAAAAAAGCAACATTTTATAACTAAAAATCAGTAGTTAGGGAATTTATTTTGGGAAAAATATATCTCATGAACCAGTTGACGTATAGATGTCTGCCAGCACTCAAATTAAAGCTTGTTAAATGTACTATGAGATAGTTTATGATATTTATTTTTGCAGGATTAGTAGTTTTCATGATAGTTTCTTAAATAAATTGGTTTATAGTTCTTCGAAAAAACTTTCATATGCAAATATTATGAACATTGCTACTCCTACGAAGATAAACGTCAGAAACTATTTTATAGAACATTAAACTAGCTTTACTTTAAGTGCGAATAGATTTCTATGCTATAATAGACTTATCAATTTTGACTAATAATTATACATAGTTTTCATTAAAGCAATCCAAATCTAGTGATGAAATAACTGACTTTTTTCTCCTCTTGGGCTCTTGAACCATCACTTCTTCATTATTTATAATTTTTTTTTTTCCTAAGTTATTGGCTAATTTTTCTGTGTAGGGGCCCTCAAACTAAAAATATGTAAAAATCACCTCACTGTAACATCCAAAAGGTATTTGCATCTTAACATTGTAGTAAACTGTAAATAATAATTAATAAAAAAAATGACTATGAACAAAAATAATGTACATAGCACATTTCATTTCAATTAAAATAAAAATAAAAACGTTTTAAAAATATTAAAATAATAAAAGAAAATGTTAAGGATAACAGAAAGCGGGAGTGAATCCAGACATTTTCTTCTGATGGGTGCACAAATTAAAAAAATTGTTTTCCCCTCTATACTTGAGCCTTGAGGCTCTATAGTTTGCTTTAGTTCTTAACCGACTATTTTGCAGCTAAAGCCGATGAGGATAGGAAGCCAACTGAATAAGGTGAAATCCAAACCAAGGTCAACAATTATTTAACTGTCTGGTTCAACGAGATTGAAAGAAGTTTTCATTTAGTTGGGATGAGTTTCAAA
>NW_027107963.1:1492412-1497413 GCF_000696795.3 Halyomorpha halys | reverse complement strand
GAAAAATAAATAATAAAATAACATAATGATAAAATAATATATACAATATCAAATATAAAGTAACTACTTCTGGTTTTCTACGATAAAAATATGGAGGATTACATATAAATTCGTTCCGAAAATTTAAATTTTCTTTTTATTTAGGTAGGATAGCTATTTGAGTTTAGGCAACTGCGTGTAGACAGAGATTGATGGTACTAGCTAAGCCTTTTGTTTATTTAGGAGGGATTGGTGCCCACCTCTACACGTTTGCCAATCTATGACAAAATCTCACATGCGTAAGCGTATGGATGAGCTTTTTGGCCAAGCCATTGAATGTCGGTTTTTGGGCAAAAATCAAAGGGCGCTTGTTCCGCATTCACACTTTTATTTTGAGTTTGCATTGTTATAGAACAAATGATCCCGCAGTGCGGGAAACTTGGCCATTGTAGCATCTAATGCTACAAGAATTACTGAAAAAAGTAAGACAAACGAAAGAAAAATGTTGGCAGGAAAAGTCAGGCTGTTTTCAGAAAGTGGCAGTGAAACCAACAAAGATACAGGACCTGATAGTCGAGAAGGGAAAATGAGACCCAAATGAAAAAAGAGAAAGAAGAGAGAGGGAGGATGAAGAGTCCCCTCTAAAGCCAAACCCAGATATTGAAAGACCCATCCAGAGGGCGGAAGTAATTGAAGGACGGGTCAAAAGGTACTAGGAGAGAAAAAAGGTGTCTCACGAGATCCAGAAATACCTAAATGGCCAGCTGAGAGAATTAGCCTATATAATAGTAGGACTGAAGCCCAATGGGAAATTATCCCGGAAATAGTAACTGAAATGGTAAAAGAAGCCATGTCTACCGATGATCTACACAAGATCATTGGTAAAAAGGTCTTCCAGATTGTGGCTCTAATGGTAGCAGAGGCCATAGGAGCGGTCTATGACCAGAAGAAAAAAGAATGGGTTTCGCCGACACTGAAAAGGGTTTCTGGCATAATAGAAGACCTGGAAGGGAAAGTCGACGAAGAAGCCCACATCCTCTGAGAACGTACCGTACGGCCGAATGTAGGGCTAAAGGAAGAGAAAAGGGGAATGAGGACCGAAGAGCAGTGGAGGAACCGAAGATTATAGGAGCTGGGCCTTCAGTGCTAACTCCGCTGAATAAGAGGAGTAAATATGAGGGCGCGGAACCGGCCTGATACCTAGATAAAATTTGATACCTGTACAGACGGCGAGGAAGAGGAAAGCAGATGCTGGAAAAAAACCGTGCGAAGAAAGAGGAGAAAGAAGAAGACCCCAGTCCAGTATGTGCCAATGGAAGAAGGCCTAAAGGAAAGGAAAAAACTAACCTTCGCTGGCGTTCTTGCGAGCGTTCCGGCCATTCCGCTTAAACCCCAGGAGATGGCGGCATATGTCACACTCAAGGGAAGCGCAGCGAGGTGGACTGCAAAAGATATATACAAGGAACTCCCAGGGACTGGGCACAAAGTTAAGGAGTGCCCTGAAAAGAAGAAGGGTGAACCCTCGTGTTGTAGAAATTGCAAGGCGAGTGGCAGAGCATGGAAAGATCTCCGACATTGTGCGGGCAGCTGGGAATGCCCGATACATCTGGAGATGATGGTCAAGCAGGCTAAGAAGACCCGGTATGCGTAGGCTGCATATCCTGCAGGTCAATATGGGCACTCGTCTCCGGGAGTTGTCGCGGACGAATTGAGAAATCTCGCCCGTAGTGCTGACATCTTGGCGATTCAGGAGCCTTGTTGTCGAAAGAAAGTGGTCACAGGTTTTTGAACTAGGTCGGTCTAGGCAGTGGTGAGAGGAGGCCTAGAGCAGCGATTGTTGTTGTTAACCCTGCCCTCGACGTTATGAAACTGAAGCAATTCACCACAGCAGATCAGGCGGCATGTTATGTCAGGTGGGGCAGAGTTTCCTTCGCTCTGGTTTCAGCATATATGCCGCCACGAGAGGCGAATGTAAATATCAATGTAGAGGATAATATAGATGCTGTGGAGGCTGTCGCGCAGTATAAAGTATACAAGAGAGATAGTCTGTTCCGACACCAATTCGTGGAGCAAGGCTTGGGGTTCTGTTCGCACAGACGCTAGAGGGAGGTTGGTAGACTCCTACATTTATTGGAGCGCGGGGCCAGAGTTGGATAGATGTGACACTTGGCAAAGCGTATTGCAAAGCAGACTGGACCCTACAGTCAGACAAGAGCTCCGACCACCGGGTCATAGCCTTCAGTGTGGTGGAGGAGGAAGGCGGTGCCCCAGAAGCGGAGCGCTTTTCCCTGTGAATTGGAGGGAATAATAGCTGGCAGGGAATGGAAGGAGATGACCCCGATAGATGAGGTGCCCGAGATCGACCACAAAGTGGCAATGCTTACGGGCGCCATCACTGAAGCGGCGAGTATTACTCTCCAACGCCAAAGGGCGAGAGTGCGTCCGGTCCCATGGTGGACGCCGGCTCTGACGCAGTTAAAAAAAGATCTCTTTGCTTCTGTCTTTAGTCTGGATCTGCTGTTCTTGGCCAAGATGACTGTCAGGTCGTCGACGTAGGCCGTGGCAAGGAACCCCTTGTCCTCCAGTTCCCCCAGCAACTCATCAAATACCAGCTTCCACGGAGCTGGTCCTAGGACCGAACCCTGGGGACATCCTCTTTCGATTTTTCTCTCAACCTCGTAGTAGTTACCACTGATCCTGACACTCCTGTTATTGAGGTAACTACCTACGAGGGAGTATAGATTACTGGGGGTGTCGAGCTCTTGCAACCGCTGGAGTACACGGGGCCACCAAACGCTGTCGAAGGCGGAAGAGATGTCAAACATGATCAATAAGACATATTTCTCCGCACTCTCCTCCACTCTCCTCCACGTCCTTACGCACTCTCAGCAGCGCATCTGTAGTTCCCCTGCCACGGGTCGAGCCAAACTGCCGTGGATGACTTGCAGCACTTAGGATTGGTCTAAGGCTGTGGGTGATCATGTGCTCTAGGACCTTACTAACTACTGGGGGGAGGCATATTGGTCGATAGGATTTAGGCGTTTCTTTATCCTTACCACCTCCCTTGTAGAGAAGTCTCAAGTCTGCAACCCAACATTAGTACAAGTAACTACTTGTAGAAACAGAATGACTTGTACTTTGAAATATTTAACTCGTAGTTTCGATTCTAAAAGTATTAGAGCTTGTATTTTCTTATCGGAAAACGAAATCGTAGAGTTTGGTTAACATTATCCAATGAGAACATTCTCACAGTTTCAGTGTTATTATGCTTTTATCATTTTTGATAATTATGTTACTTTTGCCTGCAATATTGAAATTTTGTTTTTCAACACTACACCAACTCTGGACCATTGCAACGATTTATTTAGCAACAAGAGCTACACATCTCGGCAGCACTCTTCTCCTGACCTATCGGAGTGGACCAACCTTTTAGTTGAGCAGTATTTATTTTACATATTTATATTGTTTGTAAATTTGTCTCCTTTGTTTTCTTAATTTATTTATCTATTTTTATTTTTATTTGATATGCCTTTTTATTTTTGCTTGTATGTTTTATTTATGTTAGTTTTTAGTTTTGTTTTTTACCATGTTTAAATTGAATCAAATAAATGTTTAATCTGAGCCAGTTTGTTTTTTGTTCATTTTAAAGCCTTCCAACAAAAAGACATAGTTGATTTGAGGTGACTTTAACAATCCTTCTGTTTTCTCTTAAAAGTTTGGATTATTTCATTGATCCCACATTAATACAATTTTAAATTGTTAATCAATTCAATATTTTCAATTATATTCTTTTGTATTGAGATTTCGGAATTTCCCAATTAAAAATACATTTTTAAATCGGGTAAGACTTTTTTTTCCTAAAGCTAATGTCGTCAGGAAATGTGAAACAACAGTGTTTTTCGTACTCTAGTACATACTTCTTTTAAAAAAACACCTCTATATGAAGAAAATTTAATTTTTAAAACGTTTGTTTGTTTTACTTTCAATATTAGAGGCATTAACAGCTAAGCGGTTTCACGCTTTACCAAAGCTGTAAATACATAACCTTCTCTCTGTGAATGGAATTTGGTCTGGGTACGGTCAAAAAAACTCAAATAGTAAATGGGTATACTATTTTTATTTGAGCCAACGTTTCGCCCCACATTGCAGGGCTTCGTCAGGCCTAAAAAAGATAACCAATAACCTTCTCTTATGTTGACTCGTACTTTTTCAATTGTAGAATAGAACTAACTTCTCCAGGTACAAATATTAGGCTTGTACTTTGTAATTTGTACACTTGTACTTATTTACTAATACTATTAGTTTCATTATTAAACAGGGCCCTGGTCGGCCATAGAACCGCTGAAGCCCCGTACATGGCACTATTTATTCTGGTGGTGCTACGTTAACTCACCACATTTTCCTATAATATGCTGTTTTGATTCCAGCGTCACTGAGCATAGCCGGCAGGCGTGGAGCCGAAACCTCACGCAGACACATAAGAGAAGACTGGCCACCATACAGAGATTGGCTCTGCTGAGGGTCACGAAGACAAACAGAACGGTGTCACATGAGGCGGTGCAGGTGCTGGCCGGAGCGATGTCCCTGGACCTCATCCTCAGGGAGGATGCCCTTTATATGAAGTAAAGAGGCAGGGACTAGAAGCGCTACCGGAGGAGCTCCGAGAGAGGATCGGTGAGACTCCTAACTTATGGAAGAAAATACTGCGGGAGGACTCAATACAGGAGTGGAATGGACGGTGGGTAGCAAGCTAGAAGGGCGCTACTTTGAGCCATAGAAGCTAATAGGACAAGCGAATTCTCGATAAACGTTATATTCTTGTCTAAGTCTTTGGAGCTGAAAATCTCGTTCTCTTCAATTAGTATTTAAACAATTTAGATTCATTTTGAAGACTTTGAAAATTTTGTTTCCCTAGAGCAAGAATATCTATCTTTATAATTGGAGAAGTTTGTCGGGGGGTGCGGTCAGCAAAGAACAACATAAATAAACAAAACCATATTTATTTATTTTATGCCGACGTTT
>NW_027107963.1:1491005-1491692 GCF_000696795.3 Halyomorpha halys | reverse complement strand
GATATGAAATATCAATGATAAAAAGGTCAAGTTATAGTTTAAAAGAAATACATAAAAACCAGTGATATGTAAAAATACGGAGCCCAAAGGTCAAACATTTATGAATACAAATTAATAAGAATAAAACATATTTTTATATAAACAATAAAATTGAAAATAGATAATGATTGATAAAAAAATGAATTATGGGTGCTTTAATAAGTAATCAAGGAGTATTTGGAATTCAATTATGTTTCACTGGCCGTTGCTCCATCTAGATATTTACTTCCACACCATTGTGTAATTAAAGGCAATTCACATTCTAAAATTCGAATAGTCTTTGATGCTTCATTTTCTGCTGAACTTAGTTCCTTGAATGACCATCTCGTAACAGGTCCTAAGTTGCAATTAGATATAAGGCATGTACTGCTTAATTTTCATCGATACCCATATGTTATAGCCTCAGATATATGCCAAATATCTTTCAAATACAGATGTACCCGGAATTTGTACCCTATCGATATTTTATATTCCGATTTCATTCTTCAAAATCAATGATGGGATATCAACTAAACCGTATTACTTTTGGGCTATCTTGTTCACCATTCTTAGTTATAAGAGATTCAATTTATTTATTTAATTTTTCAGTTTTTTTAGACACTACTTGCATATATTATATTATACATATCTTCTTACCTACATGATATT
>NW_027107963.1:1485193-1490825 GCF_000696795.3 Halyomorpha halys | reverse complement strand
AATTCTAAATTTGTTTGTATACTATTCCTTTTCAATTGTATGTTACTCTAAATGTTGTTATCTCTTTTGTTCTATAGCTCTGATGAAGACCTGAAACTCAGGTCGAAACATCAGCATAAAATAAATAAATATGGTTTTGTTTATTTATATTGTTCTTTGCTGACCGCACCCCCCTGATAAACTTCTCCAATCATTAATCTACGGTCAACTATCTACACCTCATCTACCTTTATACAAAATAGAAAACTGTGGGATGAAATATTATCTCCAATTGATATCGATTAAATACATATCCTCCATGTATAACATGTGTGTAACTCCAAGGACTCCGGTTAGAATGCGGCTGTGGAAGATAATTATTTTCTATCACCGTGAGTCAGCTCTGTGAATTCGGGAGTCCTCCGGGGTACATCCAGCCTCAATAACTGGGGTACCCTTAATTGGGTAAAAATCGGGCGTTCGAACATGATTCTGACCAAATTTCCTCCTTGCACAACCGTTGGGCTAGTAACTGTACTTCCTTACAAAGTACTGCATTCCTGACCCTTCATGTGTTGCAGTGGCATAGATTGCACTGAGTAAGTGAAAAGTTCTGAGAACAATGTGCTTGAATTATGGGTGCTAATTCAATTGATAATTTTTTATTTATAAGTGACGTCATATATTGGCCCAAAGTTGGAAGAAAGTATGTAAGAAAAAAAATAATAATACTAAAATTGAAAGCTGGAATGCTATTCACTGGAACAGATGGCATACTCTAAGGAACACCATAATATCTGACAAATGCCATAGAACTGAAAGTAGTGAAGATCAAGAATGTAATGATAATATTGTTGAAGAGAACATTCCTAGAAAAAAAGCTTACAGAGTGAAGAACAATTTCACCTTTGAAATTGTGTGATATAACCTTTTTTTTTTCACTGAATAGTGAACTATTGACTTCTTACTAGTCTTGTACATAATACTTAAAACGCCTTAATAAAAAGTTCTTATTTTGACTTCTACTTTTTTAATATATAAAGGTGTTCCTTTAAAGTAGTATGTACTAGACAACAAAGTAAATGTTTCAAAAGTGCTGCTAAAAAGGTGTAGGTCCTGGAAGGATTGTAAATAGTTTGTGATGCGGGACACATGTGAAGTATAAATTAACCTAATAAAATAAATTATTGTCAAATGTAAATAAAACGGTTTGAAGTTCAAGAGAGGATATTTATTAAAGAAAAAAACAATGCTATTACATATAAATATGGTCCTTGCTTTTTGTGTAAAGTGAGACTCCAAAATAGTTATAATAAAGTATGTAACTTTACCAATTGTGTGTGTTGATTAGACTTTCCTTATAGTTTCATTTATAGTTATATTTTTTTATGAATAAACATCTTTCCATGATATCTCTTATACTCAGAATGTATTAAAGAGAGGAAAAAAAGATATATAATGAGAGAGTTCTCACAGAGGTAAGCTAGTTATTTATTTATTCTAATATGCCTCAGTAAAGAAAACATTCTGCATTAGCTATTTTTTACCACAGACTTCAGTTACATAAACATAATTAAATATAATTGCAATAATTATAGTTATGAGTTTTGTGTTTGTGTAATTTATGGAAGAAAATTACAATAATAATGTTACAGATTAATGTAACTCTTTTTATACTATTTAACCTAAAATTTTATCTATAAATTAGACAATTTTATTCTTAGCAAAATATCTGATTGCTTAAATGTAGGATTATTCTATTTCAATTTCCAGACCATATGAAAAAAGAACTTAAATGTATTTCTAGTAATAAATGGCCGAAGTAATCAAAATTGATCAACAATCTAATTATATACTTAATTTTAAAAATCAATCAAATTTAGACAAAAGAGTAGGATTGTAGATTACTTAATATTATTTTAGCACAGTGCACAATTTTGACTATTAGGGTAAGGTAACCCCCTATTATCATTCCAAAATAAGGTGTTTGAAACAGTATACTTGTTGAGAAAACAAAGCCAGGATAAGTTTGCAACAGATGGTGTGCATCAAATTATTTAAATACCAAATTTTCTCATAATATTAGCATAAAGAGGTGTATATTTTCATTGAGAGACACTTTACTAAATGTAATAGATCACATTATTTTATTGCTATTATATTTTTTGAAATGCAGATTGTATGGACAACAATAAATAGGTTTTGATTTAAATAAAGATTAATTGGTGTAACATTTTATATTTTGTTTGTTCATAAAAAATGTAGAATCATATGTAATACAATGCAACATTCACAATTAACTGAATGAAAAAAATACAATAATTTGTTACTTAATCTACCATTAAAATTTATTAGGAAGTTTTGTAATTTGTACTTTATATTACAACTGACTTCCTTACTGAGTTGAAAACATTTTTCATTATGTTCCTATATTTTATTTTATGAACCAATCAGACACCCATGTTAATATGTAATCTTTGTTCTAGGTAATGTCTGCTTTATAAAGGTACATTTTGGAGATGGAAGCTAGCTCCAAAACATCAGCTTATTACAAAAATATAATTCAAGATATTTTAAAATTTTATATTATCTTCTCCGTTAATAAATTAATAGTAATACTATTAAAAATAAAACATGAATGTAATGACAGAGGGGGAAATGTATATCGAGTATGTAAAATAAATATTAATAAGACAATAGACTTTAATTTTAATTATGTAGCTTATAAGATGACACATAAATGTGGATAAATGTTTTAACTAGAATCGATAAAATTATTTTTAAAATTAATACTGAATGTGACTTAATCTCATCCTTAAAAGCCGATGATATAACACAGAATTAAATATAAGTCAAGACAACATAATCCTTGAAATATCATAAATTTGTTATCACTGGGAAATAATTTCAATTATGAGCAGATAAACATACAAATTACAGTTGATTTAAATTAAACATACCAACATACAGATAGAAGGGCAAGCCATACAAATGAAACTAGGCATTTTTTCATATCTACATGAAGTTAATAAATCCTCTGTTATAGGTGTCTAAAAAGTATACACCTTTCTACACCTTTCTAATGAAAATAAAAAAAACCAACAGAAGGAAGGTATAAGAAAATAATAGACAAACAGTTAGATACAGAATATTTTTTTATGTTTATTTAGCAAATAAGAGGAAACATAATATATTAGAATGATAATAACTAAAGTACCAAATAAAATTTGTAAAATCCATTAGAAACAAGTAGTATAAGACAAGATACAACATTATATAATAAAAAGTTACAGTTAATGTACATAACTTCAATAAATGAAATATAAAGTTAAATATACATAAGTTAAATATATCTTGTGTTAGTTATAGAAACTATACAGTCTCAGCTTCAGTCTACACTGCTTGATCTCCTGTTAGCTCCTACTCTCCTTATACAAAATAAAGATTTAGACTTTGTTTACTGTCCGATCTTATCCTATAACTGTCCAGCAACGCTTATCTGACCCTAGCCACTACTCCCACCCCCCAGTTTAATGTGAAATTTATTAGTTAATTAATATATTTTATTAAGGAAGATTTTGTTCATTCACCAATTTCATATAGTTTCTAGAAACTCTTCCAGCAGAAAATCATTAATTTAAGAAGATAAAATATGGTTATGAATGAAGACCGCATGAATATTATTAATAGAAAATTCTTGCAAAATCTTCGTATTATGCTGCAATAGGACAATATAGCAAATAAGAATATTTATAAACTGTACATATCACTAACACATAACCTGACTAAATATATTTTTTTGATATGGCTAACTATATTTTACTTGAAGCAGAATAAAATACCAAATAAGATACCTCCATATATTATTAACAAGATGCAACAATTTGATAATTTGTTTAGTAATCAGTTCTTTGTCATTATTGGTTGTGCTGATTATTTTAAAGAGCTAAGCTATAAAATTATTGACCGAAATAAAGCAATCTTATTGGACAATAAGTAAAATTAATAGTAAAATAGATAGGATGTTATTTGAATTACAACCAAATGGTGATAAAGAACTGGTAATAAATAATATAAAAAGCTTAATTAAAGAATATACTGAGCAATGGTTGAAATTAAAAAAAGAATTGCTTACTAAAAATTTGGATAGAATTATTCATAATATCAAAATTAATAAAATAAATATGAATAAGTCAATAGGTAGTGATAGTAATGTAGGTTTAACTTCTATTAATATTAGTAATATTAAACTGATTAATAAAATTACAATAATAGATAAATATAAAAATTCCTTGAAGGATGAATTGCAAAAATATAATAAACTTTATTAATCAGTAAATATAATCAAACATATAGAAGCATGTACAATGATCCTTTTAAAGGACTTGTGGAAAAATTAATGGTTACTTTATTAAAATATTTAAAAAAAGGCTATGTAGATAAAAGAATAAAAAACAAATTGCAGGTAATGGATTACAATGTTCCAAGGATCCATAGATTATTAAAATCACATAAGGAAATAAAAGACCCATTATTAATAATATAAACAGACCTACAGAAGCTTTAATATTGAAACAAAATAGTACCATTTTAATAAGGTAATATTGTTAATAAGGGTTGGATAAGCATGGCCAGGGTTATATATGGTTTGAGGAGAAGTTTGGGCCGAAAACAAGGTTTAAATCTTTATTTTGCATTAGGGGAGTAGGAGCTTCTAGAGAGCGGAGTTAAGAAGATTCAATTCAGCATGAAATTATCTAAAAGAAGCATCCCTTTGCGCTATTCTAGAGCAAGTAGTTAAGGAGATACGAAATAATTTATACGTTTTTTGGCCATAACTCTCTCCCTGTTCATCTGATCGCCTTCATTCTTGCGGAATTCGATTCAGCATTCAATTTTCTAAAAGAAACATCCCTTTGGGCGCTTCTAGAGCAAGTAGTTTAGGAGATAGGAAATAAAATATACGTTTTTGGCCATAACTACTGCTGAATATAAAATTTTTAAGGGCTTAGGTTAAAGGAGAAAACTTTGTGAAGTAATTTTCACTTCCTGGTGATAATGCTTTTATTTTATTTTTTTATTTTTATATATTTTCATTAAAAGTTTTCTGAAATCTAGCTTTCTTTACATTTTCTAAACCTCTCCTGTCTTAGATTCCTTCTTATTTTCTTTTATATATAAATAGATAGATATAGATAGCACCCATTCTAAATCTACAACATAATGTCTCCATAGTAAACACTAATGGCAATTTTTTCGAATCAAAGTAAATTTTTTAATGCATCACACTATGTTCCAAATTTACTAATACTTTATATTAGTACTATATTTTTTTATTTAAATGTTTCTATTGTTTTTAAAAGTAGAATTTATTTATTAAAAACAATGTGAATAAAAATTAAAAAACTAATAATATTTTACTCTGATTCCTCAATAGTATCTATATTTTAAAATAGAGAAAATATTTTTACAAAATAGTTGGAAATTTCTAAATTATCCTATATTGTATATCTTCACAACTATGATTTATGAAATTGTCTGCTTCACTAAAGCCTTTGTTACAGGATGTACAATTAAATGTTATACTTCCTTTCACATGTAATTTTTCATGATGAGTAATGATGGAACGAGGAAACCATTTTTTGCAATACTG
>NW_027107963.1:1481833-1484063 GCF_000696795.3 Halyomorpha halys | reverse complement strand
ATACATAAAATAAAACATATCAAAACCCTTTATACATCAAAAATATATTATTTACTCAAAAAGAGCATATTACAATATATTGATTATAAATAAAAGGAATGTTGTCCGGGTGCAGTAAAAAAAAATCAAATAGAACGACCATTTGAGTTTTTTTTTTATGGTCAATCAGCCATCTTCTCTATTATATTAATTAAAGCGTTAAGTTTTTTTATTTTTTGAGAGGTGAGAAACCGATGAGGAAAATAATATCTCAAATTGAAAATTTACCTGATTAAGATCAAGTATTATGTCAAGCATGTTGTTGAAATCACTTTGGTGCTAAAGTTTAATCATACGATTAAATTATATTTTATACAATTATATGAGTTTTTATATAAAAACAAAAATACTTTGTATATTAACTGTCTTAATGGATGGTAGATTTTTTTTTTCATCGTATTGCCCGGATTTCTACTGGGAAAATCCACCACCACCTTCTATTTCTCAGCATTTATGAAAAAACCTGCCAATAATGACAAAATTTGTCCTAGATGTGGAGCAATATGTGTGACAGATCTTGGCCGAGCACGGTTCAGGTAATAAAATATTACTGTTCTCTTTAAATGTGATTACTAAGTATGAGGACAAGCACATGGCTGAGTCGAACACAACTCTCCTTCAAAAAGGTGTGCCATTTTATAACTTTATGGGCGACTCTACCTCACCCTCGACAACCTATTATAATGTCGATGTTGGTCTTTTCCTCCAAAACAGTGGTGGATTGGTCAAATTTTTGTCGGAAGATTTGTCTAGACTCACTAGTGATGTCAGATGTTGGCACCATTAGTGGTCCAGGAGTAGTGTTAGAAATTGATGAGGCGAAGTTTGGAAAACGGAAAAACAACCGGGAGAGGGATGTCAAAGGATCATGGATCTTCGGTGGGATTGAAAGAGTGAGGAAGAGGTGTTTTTTTGAAACAGTCCTTGATTGCTTGGCTAACTCCCTCATGGAAGACCATCGTTTCAGACCTATGGAGAGGATATTATATATCTAATCCACCACCAACAGTATCAACATCTGACAGTAAATCATAGTATTAATTTTTTAAACCCGGATGATAAAAGAATTCATATCCAAAATATTGAGAGGACGTGGCGTGAGGTACGCTATAATAGCCCACAATTCGGAAGGAATAAAAACGACAATACCAGATACCTGGCTGAGTTTTATTGGAAATCGAGGGTCGATTTAAACTCCCGCTTCCATCAATTCTTGATGGAGGTTGGTAGGCAATTTGATCCTTATAGCAATTAAAAGGTAAGAATTTTAATATTATTTGGTTAGTAATAGTATGTCTATTTTTCCAATATAGAATATCTATTGTTATATAACCTATTTATTTCCATTCCAGATTTCAAACTCAACCATCATGAGAAGAGTATCTAACTCGGCCTTCCTTCACGCCACCATCCTCCATATATTTGTACAGTGAATGAATAAATATCATCAGTAGGCTATGAATTCAAAGGCGAGAATTATGTCAAAAGAATTAATGAAGTACAAATTTGTGATATATTGTTGAATTAAAAGTCAATAAGTTTTGTTTTGGCCATAGAAACTGACATACTTAATTTTGTTGTCAAAGTCTTTTTGTTTAAATAATTGTCAGAACTTATACAATATGTTGATTGTAGTAGACATGTAATTGTTTTAATAAGGGAATAGTTCATGGTTTTCCCTGTTAGTTATCCATATATCTAAATACAATTCTATCCTTTAAACCTAATACATATTCCCTCTTTAATAAATATAAAATGTAAAATTATGAGAAGATTGTTGACCCTCTATGATATATATGAGGTGAAGATGGTTAGGGGGTGCACTAATATGCTATTTATTTAATTAATATAACAGTCAGGCAGTCCAATAATTGTCAATTTTGTATTTGACAGGTGTGGGTATAAATGAAAATATTAAAAAAAAAAGTATCTCACGATTTTGTAAAGTAAGTTGTAAGTATGTTGTAAAAAATTTCAATTACAGCTCAAGAGAACCTTACTATTATATTGAGACAAACTATAAAATAAATATCTTAATCTTATTTACTTACAGCTCAAGAGAACCTTACTATTATATTCAGACAAACTATAAAATAAATAATTGGAGAAGTTTGTTGGGGGGTGTGGTCAGCAAAGAACAACATAAATAAACAAAACCATATTTATTTATTTTATGCCGACGTTTCGACCT
>NW_027107963.1:1477783-1481398 GCF_000696795.3 Halyomorpha halys | reverse complement strand
TATATATATATACAATAGGAAAAGGTAGTATATGGAGAAAAGGAAAGAATAATGTGCGGAATATTTGTGCTGGGTTATGCGGTCTTTAAGTAAATTTTTTGTTTCGCCAATGTAGGATGCATTGCAATTAGAAGTGGAACAAGGGATACGGTACACTAGCTGGGAACGGTATTGAGGAGGAATTGGATCTTTAAGATTGGCATAAATAAAAGACAGTTTGTTATGGGCTACACGGAGGTTTGGGATGGAGGAACGTAATTGTTTTTGAATGTGTCTGTAAGAAAGGGTATGTAAGGTAATGATCTGTATAGGGGGATGGAAAAAGATTGCAGAGAATTTTGTGTAGATGGGGTACGGTTTTTATAATTGTAAAAGAGTTTGTCGATGATTTTAGGAGGGAAGTTGTTGTTTAAGAGAATTTGTTTAATGCGGAGATAGTCCTAATACAAAATAAAATTTTCCAACTAGACTTCAGAAATGAGTGATTGGATGGTGCTGGCCTCTTGTGGGGGTTATAGGAACTATTATTGTGTGCCTTTCTTGATTGGTGCTGCCATCTTATGCCAATCATTTGAATTTATATTACAAATATTTTCCTGCTAGCTTTTGACTTCGGAAATGATTGCTTGGATGGTGCTGGACTCTAGCAGTGTGAATTAAAACTATTATTTTCTATCTTTCTTGATTTGTGCTGCTATCTTTAGACAGGTAGTTGTAATTTAACATTCTAAATTGTCATTTTATCGTCAATTTTTTTGTTTTATTGAACGAAGTTAAAATGAAGTGTAGTTTTTGAATCGTATTTATTTATACCTTTCTTACTTACTTATTGATTCGTATACTTTATTAATTTGACATTCTTTAATGTTCTTATTACCTTAAACTTTGGAGATAAAATGAAACGTCGATAGTTTAGCACACTGATGTTAACTTAATAAAAAAAAGAATTTAAAGTAAAAAGGCTAATAATTCCCGAAATATAAAAATAGCAGTAAATAAATTTTTTTCTTTAGGTTTTAGCCCTGCGTATGGCCCCCCTCCCTTTTCGCCTCTTCTAGGATTTGTACCTGATAAGAAAGTACATACGAAAATAAATTATAAATAATTATTCGCTGTTAATCTCTATGCACACGAAGAAAGCACAAAAAAAATAAAGTAATAATAATAATAAAATATCTATAAAAATCTCAAATAAATGATATAGGCAATCTTATTAACACGAATTTGGAGGGTTTTTTTCGCGGGTTTAGCTTAGCTGTGGCGGTAACTCACCTAACAGGCCAATCAGTATCCAATATTAATAATAAAAGGCGCTTTTATAATAGTAAATCTCTCAGTATTATATTTGGCCTTGTTCTTGTATGGTTGGGATTGTGTCGTGGTTAATATTATGTTAAATATGTAAAAAGTGTTATAAATGAGGTAACTTTGATTTATATAACTTTATTAATTTCTCAGATATCGTAATATTGATACCGATTCGAAAGAATAAAGTGGGTAGCGAAAATTAAGAAAGAATGCCACAGAGGAATCTTCTGTAAGTAATGAATTTTAAATGATGCATGAATGTATGGCAATTCTTATTTTTATTTATATGTTTTTTGTGATTAATCAACAAATATTTCCTTTAACATACCTCATTATATCGTAATACCTTCCTTATTTGTTTTTGTTTTATAAGTTATTTCAGTTTTGCTAAAATATTTCAATACATGTCAAATATTCACATTAATTCATAATGTCAGTATAGTAAGTTAAGTTTGTTTGAAGTAAAGTCTATTGATATTCAGAGAACAAGCAGAATACTTTTCGAAAATTAAGATAATCCATTTTGGTGTAGAATATGAAATTACAGAATTATTGTTAGAAATCTCTTTTTAAAAAAGTTATGTTATATACATATGATGAATTATTTCCTTTGTTTGAAATTTAGTATTAGTTAAATCTCAAACAAAGTTGTTAAAATATTATTTCAGAATAAAATGTTAATATAAAACAATGTTTCATCTAAATGGATGATTCTAAAATAAAATTCCATTTTCTGTGCTTAAATTTCAAACGAATGCACAATTTAAAAAAATTCCCCAATTTTTGATGTGGCTTCTTGAAACCATAAAGGACAGTATTCAACATGAAATATAGCTCAAATCACTTTTTTTGGGACCCAAATCCCGCATTGTTATAACGGTGGAAAAGAGATTAACTGCAGACCTTAGATGGAATGCCGAATGTTTCCGAAAGCAGACGAATGCGACCGGACCGCGGGGACGTAACCAATCTGAGTTCAAAAAGGCAATTTCAATAACTTTCATTATTGATTGAGTCGGTAAAACAAACGAACTACGAATAGATGTTAGAAATTATGAATATTATCCTTAAACCGATTCAACCTTGGTTTTTGGTAAGAAAATCATGAAATGAAACCCTGTTAAAAAGACTGATAGAACAAAAAAAAAATCACTCCAACTTTTTTTTCACCAAAATAAATAAAACAATTATCTCAATATCAAAACCTTTTCAGGAGAAAAATTTTATTGGAGGTTCAGTTTTAGTATTTGAAAAATAAGGGGTTAAAATCTAATTTAAATTTTAAAGAAAATATTATATTACTTTATCTATTATCTGCAGGAAGAAAGCTCTTTATGTAGAGCATTTCCTACCCATTTCTTGAATATTTGCAATTACATCATATGATAATAATAATGTGTTCACATATAACCCATGAAGGGTTACGGGTATAGTACTTTGTAAGGAAGCACAGTTTTTAAAACGAGGGTTATACAAGGAGGTGATTTATTAAAGATCGCGCTCAATCACCAGATTTTTCTCCAATTAAGGGTACCTTCTTAATAAGGCTGGGTGGACATCAGGACTCCATAACCCACAGGGTTGACTCACGGCTACAGTATAACAGAAAATCATTATCTGCCAAGCCAGATATGAACCCAGGTCTTGGAGATTGTAGCATTGTGCCTTATCTCAGTCCCACATCATATATTAGTTGTATATGACAGAAGATGGATGTTTTGGTTTATAATTTGTCTTTGTGCCTCATAATAAGCCAGGATTATTTTATTACATATTCATTCCTGTTTTGTTTTTTTCTGTCTTTGCCTGTAATGAAGTTATTATATAGAAGTAAATAATTGGTATCCACTTTTCAATAGGTCTTTACGTTTCAGAGCTCCCTGACCTTTTTTTTTTAATGTTTAGCTTTGTAGAGAATTTATTATATTTCAAATGAGCACATACAATGTTCTTGGAGATGTATAGTTTTAGATTAATTAAAAAAATAATTGAATGTGTTCCCATAGGAATTTACTAAAATTTAATTTTAAAAAACAATATGATTAATTTATTTTTTAAGATAATCTTTATACAGTTTTCTGCCCTATTTAGCCTGCTTAATTTACAGATTATTAGATTTATTTCTTATTAATATACTTGTTTGAGAGTGGTTTAGTTTATTTAAAAACAATTTTGATCCTTTTTCTCAACTTTATTCTTTTTAAACTTCCAACGTTTCGACCACTTAGGTCATTTTCAAGGATACCTTTACTTTGTTTTCATTTTTTCTTTTAAAATTCTTTAAATGCCGGCTAATTGCCTTTGTCC
>NW_027107963.1:1474334-1477710 GCF_000696795.3 Halyomorpha halys | reverse complement strand
AGTGGTTAGTAAAAGTTTTAAATATGGGAAGGAATTGTATAGAAGAATTTATGGGACAAAGGCAATTAGCCGGCATTTAAAGAATTTTAAAAGAAAAAATGAAAACAAAGTAAAGGTATCCTTGAAAATGACCTAAGTGGTCGAAACGTTGGAAGTTTAAAAAGAATAAAGTTGAGAAAAAGGATCAAAATTGTTTTTAAATAAAATTTACAGATTATTTTAATTCATAGGATGGTAAAATGTATAAAGTGTAGTAGAAAAATGGTATTATTATTTAATTTGTAAATAGTATTGTAAATAAAAGAGTAGATGGTTGACACTGCTTCGAAGGCATGTTCCTTTGTTCTGAACAGTCAGGTGTGGTGTCTATTAACAGAAGCATATATTCTTTATCTTTATTTATGAAACCCTCTTAAAATTCCACAACATAAAGATATATTTAAAAAACAAAACAAAGTAATCATATTGTAATATGACATGGAATTTTCGAAAATTTAAAAGAAATTAGTTGTGGATTAATTGTTAACATGAAATTCCTAGAATATTTCCAGCTAAATAAAATATTTATTTTGATGTATAATGTTAAAATATTATGACATATTTTATTTTTAACCATAACTTTTAAAAGAAGTTTTGAATACTCCAGAATATTTCAAAATTATTAATTAAAAATAAAGTATTGATTGACTTATTTCACTTAAAGCAATTCCATTTCTTTTTTTGTGTATCTTGGTGGCATTTATTGTAAGGATCAATTCAATGTTAAAAATTTGCCTTGTCAAGTACGGCAATATGAAATCTACTAAGGTGTCTACAATTAGTTCATAATAGGATTAGTATAACATTCCTACTTTAATTTTACTAATTGAAAATTAGTGTATAGAAAGTTTGACATTTGTATTAACAAATTTGAAAGTATTTTCAAATTCATTATTTATATTTAGGGATAATAAGGTGACTAAAAAGAATTTTTAAGCTTAACTATTTTATTTCACCATTTTTTTTTGTTTTCTTATACCAGTATTTACATGTAATATTTATGACTAGACTTTTAACAACTTAAAATATATCTATCATAATCTTAAAATTACTCCATTTTGGGAGAACCAAATTTCGGTGAAATTTACACCTTACAATTAAATTATTTTTAAATAAATATATAATACAATGTAAATACAAGCGTCTTTAACATGATACATTTTGTGCTTTAGCAGTTTCCAGTGCATTGCTTAAAATTATGACAACATAGAAGCTTTTAAGCTGTTGTAAAAGAAAAGATATTAATGTGTTGATACACTTAAATTTAAAACACGAGAAACAGGGTACATAAAAATTCCTGGAATTGTCTAAATGTAGAAGATATCTTATTAAAAATAGTACATATATTTTCTTTCTCACCGCACAAATTAGAAACATATATTCTTCAAAATTCATTTTCTTTTCTCAAAAATTTACTAATTTTTAAACTATTACATCAGAAGAGTTATTACAGTAACATTATAATTTGCTAAAGGTGGCATTTACAATTATTTTACTTGACGGTCAGTATTCATTCATAACATGCTTGCACAGTGTGAGATCACAGGCACAAAAAATAATAAGGTAGTTCATACATATGTGTAAGAGTGGAATTTTGAAACACTCTTTCAATTATGCATTTCGTCTACTCCAGCGATTTCTAAAAGACAAAGTATTATCTCCTTTCAAATCTTGAAATATTCTGAATTTAGGTTGGACACAGTACTGGAAATAAAAATACCAATTAAAAAATTTCTTTAAAAATAACAATAATATTAAGAGTTGTATAAAAGAAAAGTAAAGATGACAGAGACAGAGTTTTAAAATTAAATGTTTTTCCACATTTTTGAATCTTTTTAATTATATCAATGCAAATTTAAAAGCTTAAGATTTTATAAAACTGTGAGCTCATAAAATAAAATGTCAGTTTTCATGGTAGAATAAATAAAATACCAAAGAAAATATAAATGAATATAAATGTCATTGCTGTAGACAATACATCCAGCAATTCATTTGCCTTTAAGCTTTATGGATAATTTACTGATCAGAAATTTTTTTTTAAATTGAGTACTTAATTAAAAACTATTCAGCACTATTTTGAGAACTAAATCTTTTTTAAGAAAGCCTCTAATTAAATTTAGACTACAATCATAACCTTCATTATATTTACATGACAATCAAATCATTGAAGAATAATGACGTAATTGTAAAAATTTTTGAAAATGACTTTATAGAGTTGGCAGGATCCAAAATGGATATAATAGATGTTTGTAAATACACATAATTCTACTTACGAAATTCCTCCCCTTTGCAAATTTATTACCTAGTTAATGCATTTTTAGCTTGCCAGCACGGTAAAATCAGTTTCAAAAAGTTTACAGTTGTGTCATTGTTCATCTGGACCAGCAATATGATATTTTCAATTTTCCTAGATTATTTCATCGTGTTAGCGGCAAATCAATGACCAGTATTGTGATTTGGAAATATTTGAAAATTGGTTTCAAAACCAAAAAAGTGACCACTTTTTCTTGATACTGGGGTATTTTAAGTCATTATTGAAATTAGAAAATTTCACTCTATTTTTAGCCTCTAAATATTGAATAAAAGTCACATAATTTATAAAATGATAATTAATAACTTTATAAATACAAAATAAAGTTTTGTGTAAAAAATATTTTTTTGTGTAAAACATAGTAAGTTACCTTTCAAGATATAATCAGTAAGCAGAGTAGGTACAGTTGGACTATCTTCATTTATTGCCTTCAAAACTGAAAAATGGAAACAATTATTTTTCTTAGAAAAATTCATAAACTGGTTATAAATATATTTTTAACACAATATTCATTAATGGTTATTTGCATAGTAATTCGTTCAAAACAATAAATGATTGACATGTATACATCTATATTTCTTTTCTTTAAATAAATAAAAATTTTTAAATTTCTAATTTAGTTTTAAAAAATTACATCATATATTGTGACCTTTCTACTAAAACCTCCTAGCACTCATAAACATTTATCATTCTAAGTAAAGTTATATGCGAATCTTCAAGTTTGATGCATTAATTATCTGTTGGGTCTCAAAACAGAATATCTGATAACAGATAAGTGTATAAAACCAACATTCTCTCAAAACTTTACCTTGATTAAAAAAAAAAAAAAAAAAAAAAAAGTAGTTAGGAGGTTTAGAAATCAAGGTCATAATTTCTATTTTTTTGAGTTGATGAGATAATATTTATTGAATCTTTTATTTCATAGATCTGATACATGAAAATATTAAAGTTTTACATACTAATGGAAAAATATTTAGCTGTTGATGAAATAATGTTATAGGCTGCAGGAAAAAAAATTTTTATATA
>NW_027107963.1:1473376-1473791 GCF_000696795.3 Halyomorpha halys | reverse complement strand
GATATGCAAGTAGTGTCTAAAAAATTGAAAAATTAAATAAATAAATGGAATCTACAATATTATTCTATACAATATTATAGGAGACGGAATATTTGTGTTGGGTTATGCGGTCTAATTCTCCGGAATCTTTTTCCATCCCCCTATACAGATCATTACCTTACATACCCTTTCTTACAGACAACATTCTAAAGCAATTACGTTCCTCCATCCCAAACCTCCGTCTAGCCCTCAAAGCCCATAACAAACTGTCTTTTATTTACACCAATCTCAAAGATCCAATTCCTCCTCAATACCGTTTCCAGGTTGTGTACCATATACCTTGTTCCACTTCTAATTGCAATGCATCCTACATTGGGGAAACAAAAAATTTACTTAAAGACCGCATAACCCAACACAAATATTCCGTCTCCTCCCG
>NW_027107963.1:1447285-1472716 GCF_000696795.3 Halyomorpha halys | reverse complement strand
TAAATGTTGTTGTTATCTCTTCTGTTCTATAGCCCTGATGAAGACCTGAAACTCAGGTCGAAACGTCGGCATAAAATAAAGAAATATGGTTTTGTTTATTTATGTTGTTCTTTGCTGACCGCACCCCCCGACAAACTTCTTCAAGCATTAATCTACGGTCAACTATCTACACCTCATTAAAAAGCATGTTTTGTTTAAGAAATATGAAAAAAAAAAAACACTTACTTTTAATTAACACCTGGAGGGCTTGGTTATCCAATGGTCCACTATCCATATGATAAGGAATGACTGTTGTGAGGTACTAAAAAATTTAAATAGGAATATAATGATAGTGATCAAAATTTTATAAATATAAAATAATGCTATAATAACTTCTTCAATTGATATACTCAAAAGATAAATATCCTTTTAGGGTAGTAAAAAAGTCAAATGTCAAAAATACCAGTTTTATAACAGAATAAATTGAATGTTTAGAAGTTTATAATAAGTTGGAACTTCACAGCACAACCTTTACATGAAATTTAAAAGATGAGGAAGATGATTAAATTTTATGATAAGAAATTGAGAAAAATAGTGATTTATAGTTTACTAAAAATTCAATTGGGTCTTCTGTAAAACTGGTATTTTTGACACATAGACTTTTTATCATCCTCAATAGATATGACTGTCTGAAAAGTCTTATAAAGTAAAACATCTTTTTTGTTGGCTAATTAGCTAAGAAGACTGTTATGTATCAATTTAAACCTATTAAATTTGGATGAACAGCTGTTTCTACAGCATTGTATTTATTGCAAATAGGAGATAGGTTAGATTAAAATTGGTTTTAATCCTAAGATATAGGAAACATTAATTCCATCCATATCAACCATTTTTGACAGAAGAGCAATGAATATAACCATATTAATAAAATTTCATTTAAAGAATTGTTCTCAAAAGTTGAATATTTTGGATCAGTGTTTCCTCATGAAATGCTGAACAGAGCTAAATGAAATATGTGAATTTCTTCTAAAAAGAAAAAGATATTTGCAAACAATTTTAAAATTCTTTACCAATAATGTAAATATTTTGTAACTTAATAATCATTAGCTTTTATTATAATAATATATTCTATTATAATCCATAATTATCATGTGCTGGAATAACGTTGTATGTTAAAATTTTTTATTAAATTATTTTTTATTTCATTATTACATTAAACTATTACTTAAACAATAGTGTAGTTAACAACTCAATGATAATACTGATAAAAATATTGGGATAACATTTTATTTGACACAAAGGACATCATTTATAAAACTAAATAAGTGCTAGAGATTATTTGCTATGTCCTGTCTAATTTGAAAATTGAAACTTGTTATTCATATGGCTAATAAAGGATGATGATCACTGATGCAAACTGAACTAAAATTTAAAAAGACAGACCAACAAGACTGTAAACAAGTAGCCAACAAGACAGTAGTAAGTAGCCAACAAGACAGTAAACAAGTAGCTAACAAGACAGTAGTAAGTAGCAAATAAGACAGTAAACCAACACAATATTATTTCAGATATTAGATTAATTCTTCATCATAGAATAATTCTCTGTTTAGTTTTTTTATTTCTTTACATCTCTAGGCAAAGCTTAGATACATATTATAAATTCACAGATTATAAGTAAATTTAATATAATTATTTTTAAAGAGGACTTGAGTGTAAAATTTAATTTTAATTTATAGAAATGTAATTTGGATTATTTTAATATTAGCAAATACAAAACTCTATGTTGATCCATATTAAATATTTTCAATTTTCAAAGAGTAATAGTAGGAGCTTACTTTAGAGTCAGAAATAGAAGTTTTTCCTCCTGATTTATTTTTCTTCTTCTCAACATGATGTTGCCTTCTCCTGTTTTGTACGGCTAAGAGGAGAGAGATAAATGTGTTCTTCAATTCTTTTTCGTACTCTAACTCATCTCTTAATGCGAGCTCGGATATCAGTGTTTCCGAATAATCTCTGATCAGCAACTCGAGCTCCATGTACAGTTCATTTAATTGGGAAACAGAGAGTGTTTTCAATTCTATAAGTATGGAAAAAAATTGTTTTATTAAATATATGAGAATTAAACATAAAAAGAATAATACCATGATTGAGCTGTGATACCTCTAAACAAACACAAATTAACAATAATATTTTAATAGTTAAAAAAGTAATAAAAATATTAACATATTATTCTAGGGACACCTCATCACAATCATCATTTTGTAGGATAGCTATATATTTTTTTCTGACTTAGTGAATTCTTTCGAGATGTTTCTACAATGAAGCTTTAATCTTTAATTTTTTAAAACATCATAAAGCTGTTTCAGGGTTATGAGGTATTACCTATTAAACGATGATACATTACTATGAAAAATTTAAAAATATACTCTTCTGAGTACAAAAAAAAAATTAATTAATTTTGTACTTATATTTTTGAGGCAAGGGCCTCATCAACATGTTGCTTCAAAATACATTAAGGCACATTAGTTATTAGAATTATAGCTTCACTTATAAGATACATGATTGTATCAAATGGAATATCAATTTTTTCGGATAACATGAATAAAATATGAAAGTTTAATGTATTTTATTAACTAATCAAAATATAATATAATTACTGGTTAATTTTCCAAACAGTAAGGTGTTAATGTTTGCATCATTGATGATTAAAGCTGATCAATGTTTACTTACTATCATGGAATAGTGGTGAATATAGAACTTGTTTGGTTTTTCTTTGCAAAGATTCTTCTGGCGTTTCAACATCTGGACTGCACTCACTTGATGTTTCCTGAAATAGACATGCAAAACTATTTGATAAAATGTCCATTTTCTTTTTAATTAAAAAAAATAATATCACAAGGTTGTTAAATCTGATATAAAAGAGAAAAAGAAAACTGATATCAAATTAATCATTAATTACATACCTGGCAAGCAGCAAATGAAATTATTTTTATTATTACTTTCTTTAATTTGTAATGTTTCATTCAGTATATTGATGACTTTAGGGTTACTCCTATATTAAACTAATTTAAACTATGTTTTAAACTAATGATAATTTTTATTTAATTGACCTCAAATAGGAGCAATTTTAATTTCAAAGCCTTACCTAAACTAATGAAATTACTTGATGTTAGAGGTATGTGAACGCATAGCAAAATATTCATAAATTTTAATTTATTATTTTTTTTCATACTTATTCATTTTAATGTATTAAAAGTGAAATACAATAATTTATATTATTATGAAGTATGATATATTTCAACGATCATTTGAATATCTAAGGCTGGTTGATATATTTATTTTTCTAATCACCTCCATTATATCATCGATTTCTCTGATGACTTCTTCGGCAGTTTTAAGAGGTTCAGTTTCTTGGCAAAATCCTGATAGTATCAAAGAGTGCATATCCAAGTCCGATGCAACTGCCTCATCTTCACTGCTTAGTTCACTTTCATCTGCCTCGATCTTCTCCTAAAAGTAATAATTGGTTAACTTATTTAGATAACCTTAAAAATAATAATTTTTTTAAATTATTTTTTATAAAAATGAAAATTACAAATGGAGGTCTTTGAAGTGTTCTGGAGAATTTCCCATTCAGAGTTCCCATTTTCTTATTTATTGTGGGATTATCCCACACTCAAACCTAAGAAAACTGGGGTATATATATATTATTTTATTTCAAGCTATGGATTATCATCTCTCAATCAAGTTCTAGGATTGTCCTTAAACATTTATCAATTTTTTTAACTTAAAAGACAAACAAGTTTTTTTTCCCCTGATTTCAAAACAACTAATTTTTAGTCTTCTCAGCCTTATAGAATTAATGATGGACCATGTGAAACATTAGACATTAAAACTAAAAATTAGAAAAAATGTTTAAAAACAGAACTTGTGATATTGTGTTAAAGATTTAGATGATTAATAATTGTTTACTTCTGTGTTTAGAATGGATTACATTTCTTGCAGAACCAATTTGTATAAATAAATTCCTGATGGATATTTTCAAACTGGTCAGAACTAATCCTATCACTATACAATTCAGGTTTGGTAGGGCATCTTTTTTGTTTATCGTAACAAACTATATCATGAATTTTCTTCAATAGAATTTGGATCTTGATATTAGATTGAAGTATTTTTTTATCAGCATAAAATTTTGGCTTTTTTCTCTCAGTGTAATATAAATGAATATTATTCGAGTTTCCAGATAAAATAGGTTTTACAATGAAGTATACCTCATTATTATTAGAACTGATCTTTATGGGTCATAGTCATTAAAACATATAAATATGTAAATCATTGCTACAAGATGAAACTCAAAACTAACATTTCTTAAATTGAACTGAAGTTAAAAATTTTCAATAAGTTTTGTACTTACCAAAAATATAACACTTTTAACATATGTTGTGAGTAATATGTAATAAATTGAAAATAACTCTTATAACCTAAATCACTGTAATTATCAAATGAGCTTCTCTAAATCTGTTTACTTTGCGAATTACAATTTAACCTAAAATACCCTATTATATTCCTATTTGTGCAAGTAGGCATGAGCTGGTTGAAACAACACAATTACTAGAAATCAATTAATTTCCTTATTTCTATCAAATGAACCAGTAAAAAATATTCTATGTTAAAAACAAATTGATAAGTAGTTTGATAAATTTTCCAACTGTCAAAATATATATTTTTGTGAAGTGAATTTATGTGCATATACCTATAATTTTAAAATAAAAAATAAAAGAAACAAGAATTAAACGTTTAAAGGCTACATATTCAAGAAATTTATTATATTAAAAAAATCTATAAATACATAAAAAATGTAAATATTTATTGAACAATAGATACATTAAAACAATTTAAGTTGCATACCTTATTTTCATTTAAATTTAATGCTGGCATGTGCAGTTTTCGAGCATACGATTTTGACCAATCAATAGGAAGAATGTTACCAAAGTTTCCAGTGATTGTCCACCACATCCTGAAAAAAATTAAAATATACTTTTTAGTCAATTTTGAAAATAAAAATTCAGAAATTGTTTCAATAAGTAAGAACTCACACAATTATTTACGGGTTAGTGGATTTTATATTTTTAAAAAAAATAGCATTCTTTATTAGGAAAAGTTAATTTATTCTAATAATTCACTTCTTGAATTAATACAATTTGAATAAACATATAATTTAAAATTTTAAGGAAATGAAAAAGTCAATTACTACTTTCAATTTTTGACATTTTTGATAGAAACTACAGGAGGAAGTGAATAAATGTAAGAAAGTTTTTTTTAGCAAAATATATTTATATTTAATACTTAAACTTTAATTTCTATGGTTCATGATTTTAGAAATAATTAAAGTATTAATATACAATATATTTGATCTCATATTATTAATTATATTTGTATATGTTTATATGCTTTTTTTTTAATGTTTAATAAGTTTATTTGAAATATGCTCCAAGTTATGATTAAAGATAATTTGTACAGGTTATAAATATTAAAGGTAAATAACTTGAATCATTCAAAAGTGATACATTTACTAAAATGAAAGCTGAGGTAATAAATATTCCTGAGTACAACGAGGAAGATTTTTCTGTTTTGTTTTTTGTTTTTTGCTCTCTACTCCTATTACAAATTTAACCATGAATAATGAGCAAAAAATATATAAATCATTTTCGAAAAGTATTTTTTAAAAGACAGAGTAACTAAGCTATAATATTTCTGATTATCCTCCAAATTGGAGGAAGTTATATTCTTGAGTCCTATATTCCTATATTTTTGTCATTTATCAAATCAGATAGCCAACAAAAAATAAAAAGACCATCACTTGTTTACTTGTCATTTAAAAAAAAGCTGGTGTGTAGACAATGACCATGTCATAAACAACAAATATTAGTTAAAATTGTTATGATATTTGTGAAATAACGGATAATACCATCAATTATTTTTCTGAATAGATAGTCCAGAACAAGAGATAATAAATTTCTTTGTAAGACGTCCAAATCATAACCACTCAACTTAATGGGGGAGGGGATTAGAAACCCTGGGGAATGAACTTAAATAAAAGGGGATGGAGAGGATTGATATTTCAAGTATAATTTATTATCTTCCCACTTCCTTCACTTGTATACTTATCTGTTAAAAAAAAAAAGTTTTTTTTATTTATGATAATTTGTAATATTAAATATTATCTCTTATTTTTTTTCAACACATTTTATTTGCCAAATAAATTCATTTACTGACCCTAGTCAGTAATAAGCCTGTTAAACTTCACCTATACTTAAACATTTTCTATGATAATCAAGGTTAACATTAGTACCTTTGGATTATTTCAACTTCCTTCTAGGGTTCCTGGAACTTCATTGAGTTGAGAGTTTCCTTAGAGATAAGGCCATTGCTGGAGACTACCATCATTAAAACCTTTAAATCTACTAGCAGGTATAAATGCCTTAATTACTCATAGAGATGCGTTTTTTGTTATTTCCTTATGTTTACAATCACTGTCTCAGAGGGAAATCAAATTTTGGGATTCTCCACTTTCAATCCAATTTTGTCAATAAATAATATTCTTATTGTATGGGATTTGTTGGTCAGTTTTTATTGTGTTCTCAGTACAATGTATCATAGCGTGGGCCCTCATTTTCTAATATTACTTCTGGACCCTAGTTCATAACGAAGTACAAACTGAAACTATCATTTGTGTAATTTTTACTTGGTTCAGTAAAACTGACATGTATTATGCCTTCTTATCCTTTTTTACTTTTTAGACCCTATAATACCACAATAGTCGTTCTCATTATGACACAAAAAGTATTAGAGCTTGTAGTTTGAATACTTGTATTTATGGACTGATACCACTAGCTTAAAATATGAAACAGACCCCTGGTAGATAATTAATTGTTATTTTTCAGTTATGTGCTGATGAATGACTTATACTGCCTATATTATGTCTATCTCGGCATTCTTTACCTACTGCTTGACAACTCGTAGTTAAATGCAGAATTACTTCATTTGTACTGTTGTGCACAGACCATATCTCCTTTAAAAAATGTGTTACCATTAACTGATTCTCGTTGACGTGCTGATTAGTATCTGAAATATGTTTTCCCCTATAAAGCTGTATATATAAGCAATATGAAATAATAAAAATAATATTAAAAAATTTCCCCTATAAAGGGAGACAAAATTTTACCCAGAACTTAAGTTCAAAAATCTTTAACTAAAACATTTTGTAGTCCAACAGTTTTACATTTTTTATTTAACTATTAAGCTCAAAAATTGTTCAAAATAAGTTTTTAACAACATATTCTTTAAAAATATTTCCAGAGAAGTAAAGAATATCCTCCATATAGCAGCCCTAACGAAGCCACTGATCACACCAATGTTGATCTGGTATTCCCAGAAGTAACCACTGATTCTGGGAACAGATTATTGGAAACTTCTATTATTTAGCCATCGATCGTTATAACCAAATAGTTCTAAATTGATTCCAGGAGATGTAAAATTACCTAGGTAAGGGTTAAATTTCCATGATTCAACTTGAATTTCTTCGCTTACATTTGCCCTTGTGCACACACAAGTGCTCAATAATCGTGGTGAAGGGTAGCTAATCAATACTAGTGAACGTAAGCTATTATAATTATTATACGATGGGTTGTATAGTATAATATAGTAATAGAGGGTTCGATGTAAGTTACACAAAAGTTAAAAAAAAAAAAATTAGGTCAGGACATTTTCTTGATTACATCCAAGACACACCTTAACACCTTAGTAAATATTTTGCTAAAACTGGAAGGATCCCAGACAAATTGGCTATAAAGGATATAGCCAGATATAACCCCCAACTAAATTGTATTATCGATTTGGTAGAATCGAGGCGCCCCGGCGGCTGTCTCCGTCCGGGATCGATATTGACAGCACTATATCTTGAGAAATATTTTATACAAACAAAACCATTAAAATGGTCGTATAATAAAATCTTAAACACTCTTGCGCAGAACATAGATATCAATACTTCGAACGATGTAATATCAACAAAATACAATTTACTAGTGTAAGAACAGAAATTTATAACCTCAGGGTAGGATTGTGAAGAATCGGCAAAGAGGGACGTTGTTAATTCGAAAATCAGTGAATATCCAACTTTGATGAAAACATGCTTCAAATAGCTAAAAATATGGTTAATCATTATCAAAAGAGCTTACTCAAAATTGTTTATAAACGCTATTTAGAGAGGTCAGTTTCCCACAAATGTTTACGAAAAGAGCAAATTTCAGGAACATCTCTAATAAGTTAAGAAATGTGGTAAAATTTTTGTGAAATTTTAGATTTTGTCCTCCCAATAAATTGTTGCAGTAACGCCTCAGAACTCACCGTAATTTAGAAGGTAAAAGTAAAATGAAGTGTCCTACTTGTGCAACGATTGTCTAAGTCATGTTACGAATAAAAACCACTTATTGCAAAATATATATAATATAAATAAAGCAAAGTACACGAGTAAAATGAGTAATTTCAATAAATACTATGAAGAATGTCACGCAATTTTTTGCGATTCGAATAATAGCAACATTAGAACAAAAAGAACACAAGGTATTCGTATTGGTATAGGTACGTATTTTTTTCTCCTATCAACATCTATCTCTTCTAAATTAAACTAGCTAAGTTGGATATACCGTTGGGATGCTGATGCAAGGAAACAACTTTTATGAAACCTTGAAGATTGTACCACGATTCTATCTAAGATTCTACTGAGTATTTTCGGAAATTAGTCATTTTTACTTATGTACTTTGATTTGGCTGCTACGTTTGACTAACGATGCGATATTTTCCTACAAATCGGTTGTTAGGAAATTATAAATTCCAGAAAACAATAACAAAAATTATGATTTTTCCAGTTGTAGTAAAGATATTTGGATTTTATTTAGGGAAAAATGTTGTTTTCTTGAAAAATCACATCTTTATAATGGATTGAGATATGAAGGTAAGATTGGTAGCACTTAACACCGTTTTCGGTTGGCTAGCCCACCATTAATTTCCTTGTGAAACACCCTGTACAGTTTTCGCAATACTTAATTATGTATTTTCTAATGGTATTACAGAAATGGACATGGGCAGGGGTTGCACAGTACCCGCAATACTTAATAATACATTTCATATTTATGACTCCAAGAGCTAATACAATAAATTAAAAAAATAAGTTATTTAAACTATGATGCTGTTTAAAAAAATGAATTCTTTTTAGACATAAAGTTATATCGAGGCTAAATAACTCCAAGAGCTAATAGACTAAATAAATAAAAGAAAATATTTAAACTGCTCAGATTCTTTGAAAATCAGTATGAACAATTTAAAAAAAGACGAAATGAAATAAAAATCAATTGTGGCAGTCTTGACGGACTGACCGACAGAAGCGAAACTTCTGGAAATGAAATAATGTATTAAAACTTACACGGCTTACTCCACAGTTGTGCTAAGTACATTTCTACTAACTTTACAAACATTAAAATTAAAGGTTCTCTCTTTTATGAAAATTAGTTGAAAAGTTGTAATTTTTCTAAAAGAGAAAACTTTTAATTGTATTTTTCGTAAAGTTAGTGGGAATGTACTTAGCACCACTGTTGAGTAAGCCATCGATTTTATTAATAATGGTCATGCATTTCTTCATAGCTTAAGGCAGAAAATATTAGTTCACCAATAATAACAATAATAATTAGAATAGAACAGTAATTTCTTAAGCAAATTCTAGCAGGAATTGTTTTATATTGTAATAGGAGAGAAGGAGATGAAAGGAACACTCAATCGGACCGGAACTGCCGGTAATCTCCTCTTAGCTCTTACTCTCCTATTACAATATAAAAATTTTCTTGCTAGAATAGACCAGCGTTGACATCTTCCTAACTATTTTCGTCTCATCTCGTGTCACGAAATCAAATTACTTATATTTATTTTCCTGAGTTGTAGAATGTCGGTAAAAAAGTTTCGCTTGAAAAAATATTTTTCGAAATCAATGGGAACAAAAATAATCTTAGATGCATAGGAACAATACATTATATGTATATATACTGAGGTGTTGCATTCCAAAACCAGCTAAGTCGTTTTTTTCCACTTTTTTAATCAGTTTTTTTCTATATAATAATGGGATGAAAGGGTTTCTTCCGAAATCAGTTAAATCACATGTCGTTTGGAGGAAATCCTTTTACCTCATGATGACTTAATACCAACTTTTTGGTAAGGAAAAAAATAAAAATATTGAAAACTGTACGATGGACTTGGCTGGTTTTGGAATGTAAAAACTCAAAATAAAAATAATTTAACAAACTAATAATTATTTTCAAATAATGGCCTGCACTTTAATTAAGTACCAAACATTTATAGATATTGAATTTAGTAAAAACGATGCTTTAGCTAGTAAAATTATTTTTCTAAATGGAAATTTTTTTTTTGTTATCAACTACTGCAATAGATGTAAATTAATTTATCTTCACAAAATAAAAAAAGTATTTACTTGTAATTAAATATCCCAATCCATGTGATAGATGCTTAGAACTGAATATGCTATATCCTACTTAATAACCAATTATATATATGACTATAAGTTATCAAATTAAAAATATTTAATATTGTTTAATAGCAATAACAGAGAACAATTAAGGTTCAAAAACAAACGCAGGGCACATCCAGCGGATATCATAGAGGAAGTAGGGTACGGACTTCCTCAAAGATAAGCTGAGATAACTATTAGTCCATTTTATGACTTGTGCCTTTTTAATAGAAGTATATATTACCTTAGTAATTACTCAGGAAATTTACATAGTTAAATACCAGGAAGGAACAAAATGTATCTATATATGATACATGGTTTTATATTATAATCACAAAAATGTTATAGGGCGTTACACCTTCTTTTCCATACAATAAAGATATGTAATCACTGGAGATGTAAACATATATATATCCGTATAAATTGTACCGATAATTTTCAAACGTATCAAATAGTACTTCGATATATCGGCCGAAATACCATTTTTTCAATACATGGGCCCCGATATAATATATAATACAAAATATCGATATTGGAATTCATAATAATATCGATCTTCGAATCAATACTAATATTGATATTGGAATCTATACTAAAATTTATATTGGTAAGGAATCTAAAATCTATATTAATATCGATGCTGAAATTTATATTAACATGAATATTAGAATCGATACGATTAAATATCAGTTATTTTTCTGTTATTTGTGTATTTTTATTAAATATAGTTTTTAAATCAATAATTAACTTATATTTCTTTACCTTATTTTGAAGTTTAACTTCTAACGCGCAAGAGTTTCTCGCATATTTTTCTTTTTGTAGAAAAATATCATCGTATTTTTTAAAAGTATAATTTATAATTTGAAGTTACCTTTAATTCAACGAATACACTCAAGCATTCGAGATAACGAACACTTTTGATAATGGTCTAAAAATACCCAAGTAAATAACAGTTTTTCTTGTTTTAAACTCAATATTGTTACACTTATTTGAAAATATCAAAATTAACCTGCGTTATAGAAAATCTTATGATGCTATAAATAGGAATTACTGATTAAACAATCATACATAAGCCTTTCAGTTGTCAGAGTAACTAACTCCTTAAAATAAGTCTTGATATTTTCAATATAGATTCCTTAAGCATTGATTAAATTTTTAAGATCTGAATGCTAATTATAATAAACTGTAATAATTTCGTATTTATGTCATATCTATGCAAAAGAAAAAAAGTACGTGCTTACCAACGAGAAACAACATTGAAAGTAAATTTCTGAAAGCTGACAAAACTGAAGATTATCATTCTCGTTTCTAGTTGTATTTTTTAAATACTGATTTTGGCCCTAAATACTTAAAAATTAAATATAAGCATTAATAAATTGAAAATCAATACATGAATTAAATGTTAAAGATATGTATACTTATATTGAAAGGGATAATAGTTTTTTGTATTACTCCATTCCAAGCTTGTCGACAAAAAAGTTTATTTTCTTTTTGGTCTCCTTGGTTAAAATTTATATTTAAAAAAGTTTATTTAAATTTAAAAAATAAACAATGAGTTTTATTTAATAAAATTCAATAAATTATAATATAAACATGTTTTTAAAATTCGTATGAAAAAAATATATTATCTTAATGCTTTATATCATAAATAAATATTTTTACATATTATTAAAAATGATCCTTGGATCCTTCCTAGAATTAAGCAGTTCGTAGTTTTGGATACAAAAAATGCTTTAAGTCTATTTTTGGAATAAGCCTTATTGTAAATAAAGAATGTTGTAGGAGATTTAAAAAAAAAAAGAAGACAAATGGTGATAATATTTTGTATAAATTTAAACGAACTTCCATGTTAAATCTAGCTTTATAAACTATCAGCGATTTAATATTTACAACCTAGTAAAACACGCGAAGAACGTTACACCCACGGCACAAAAAAATTTCGGTAAGGATTTCAATAGGGTATTAATAGAGCTCCTATTCCAGGATACGCACAGTTTTTCATAATCAACAGACGGACGTTTGGAAATAGAAACGCTGTCAGAAGTGATTCGATCTTGAGGCATTTCTCACATAGGGAGGGAAACATTAATAGAAGACACATTTAGGGAGTCTCCTCCGCTGAACATATGCCCGTAAGCCGTAGAAGGCATTAAATTACAAGGAGACAAAAAAAAAAATTGTTTTCACTTTCTGGGTCAGAGGCGCTCGGAATATATTTTTTAAGATGTTTTTTAAGGAGAGCTGAGGCGACAGTGTCCCCTAAGTTTATATAAACAAGTCGTGGTAACACTAATTTAACAAATCTGGTGTAATCTTTGTATAAAATAATATGTAGTATAAATTATATTTATAGTGCTAGTGAATATTATCTATATGACTACAAAATTAAGTCATCCAGACTTATGCCAATAGTTTTCTGAAAATTAGTATTATGGTATACTTTGATCTCTTAAAATCCCTTAATTCCAAATAACTGCTTCAGCCATTAAAAAAAAAAAATTGAAGTAGGTACATTTTTGTATAGAAAATATTTATTTGCGAATATTTATAGCATTTATTCTAATACTTTTGGATGAGTAAAAGATTTACATTTAATTAACACTTAAACTATGCATAGTCTGATTTGTTCGTGCTCTTTCAAAGTAAGGCACAAAAAATATATAATAAAAGAGCATACAATGTAAACGAATGTAGATCTAAGATTTATTTAAAGAAAAACATCAAATTGCAAGTTATAAATAACGAATATAGGATAGAATTGGAGGGGATGTATTCCCTGACGTCTGATTTCTTAATCTATGATTTATTAATAAATGTTAAAAAATAATATCTATGCCAATTCAAACTAAACATCAAATAGTTGAGTAAAATGGTTAACTGTTTGAACTAAGAGCTCACCTTGACTGCTTTACTACCACCAATAACCAGCATATTGACAAAAAAAAAATTATTTCTTTTAATTAATTAACCGCTTTATTAGCAGGAAGGATGTAATGACTGCTGTGAACTTAAGCGTTTTATCATTTGTTAAATTCTTATAGTTGAAGTCTGTAACGGCTCACTACGTTAATGTTTAATCATCCATTTATTACTATTATTATTATGTTCATAGAAAAATTATATTTACCTTTCCATGTCTCATTCAAACCAATTTTTAATGACGTTTTACTGAGAACATTTATTTCAAATAAGTGAAATTTATTTTTTCATGATATTGTATTATATTTTGTTTTTAATTCCAGAAATGAATAGATTATTATAATAAGAGGTTTTTTATAATAAATAAAAAAATGTTGAATTTTTAAATTTATTATACTAGGCATAAAACCTGTATTTTCACATTAAATCCGCATAAAAGAATGTCACAAACACAAATTTGTGAAAAATGTTTTTCTGAGGTTATTTAATATGACATAAAGTTAAAATTTTTAACTAGTCTAGTCAGAAACATTAAGCGTGTTTTAATTTTATAATATATTTTTTTAATGAAGAATTTTATTAATTCTTATAACAACTTTATTTTACGAAGATTAAGCTAAATAATAATTTAGTACAGATAAATAAAGGCTGACAAAAGATACATAGAACTTAAAATTAACCTAGTCTCACTTTAAAGAAAGAGGAAAACATAATTTTAGTTAAGTTGTGTAAATGAATCTACTCGTTCTAGAACGTCCGCTCTTTATAAAAGCAAACATAATAAAAGGGAAAATGTTTAAGGGCGGTAGGTGTGACCCCTAGAGACTAAAAGGTCGCACATCCAATTCTTGGAGTAAATGAGTTGGCCCAGTTCTGACAGGATTGAGTTAATAAAATTTCAGAAAAGATTGAGCGTATCTCGGTTATTTTTACAATCATATTTTTTCTTTTTTTTAACCCTCACTATTTTTTTTTTTTTAATTAGGTATGTATATATTTATGCCAAACCAACAAGGAAAAAATTATTAATTAAGGTATTATTCTCTGTATTATGTTACAGTAAATAATAATATCTACTAATGTAAAAATCTGTGGCCTAAGCAATAACAACCAATTGATTTTTATCAATAACAATAACCAGTTGATTTTTAGAAGTTACTAGATTTTTATGTTTTTGATGTTCTGAAGAATACTATTTTTATTTTTTCTTGCAACAACCATGCGTTCATCTTCGTTTCTGAATACCGTCTGTTTCAGTTTTTGAGATTCACTATTTTGGACTTGGATTTAAGTCTTTAAAGCCATAAACAATTAAACGATCTTTAATATCAGCTAAGTCCTATCTTCAGTTATTAAAATAGTCTGACCAAATGCCGAATTTCGAAAATAGTTTTCTCTAAAATACCTTCAATTTTGTTCATTTGAAATAATTAACAATCTATTATTTTTGATAGTTATAAAAAAAAAAAAAAAAAAGGATAAATATAAACTATGTGAGAATTTGATAATTAACTAAAGGAAAAAAAAGAAATATTTCCCAGCGTCCTAGAAAAATCTGAAAACGATGGTAATACAGATGTATAATATACCTTTGGAGATTCATTTACTTACTTTATTTTAGTCTTGATGGTGGACTAGATCAGCGGTTGAGTGGGGTTCCCCAAGCATTCTCAAAATATTACAAAAATCAAAATAGTGCATTCCAGCATTTTTGCATGAGCAACTTTACGCTGTTTTTTTCTTATTTTCCAACTTACTCAACTTCTCTAAGAATAATTGTGGCGACATTTTTATATTTTTTTTAGCTTCATATGGGTTTCGCGAAATTTTTACCCCAACAAGCAATTCCAGAAATTATTTTAGCCCAACAAGGACGCCGCGAATTTTTTTAGACTAAATAGGGTTCCGTTTTGAAAACGTTGGAGAACCCCATGACAAGTGCTAGCCGGAGCGATGCCCCTAGACCTCATTCTCAAGGAGGATTTAGTGAAGTACAAAGTAAAGAGGCAGGGGTTGGTAGCGCTACCGGAGGGACTCCTAGAGAGGATTAGCGAGAACCCGAACCTATGGAAGAAGATGCTGCAGGAGGATTCCAATGAAAAATGGAATGGACGATGGCAGGCGAGCCAGAAGGGCGCCACTCTGAGGAAGTTCTTCCCTACCGTCCATTGACGGTAAGACTGAGAGGGTGGGTCCTCTCAGATTATTGGGTCTCGCAGATTCTAACGGGACATGGTGGGTTCCGGGGAAAGCTGTAAAATTGTGGGAAGAAAATCGACCCCTGAAACTGCATAGCATGTAGTGTTTGATTGCAACACCATGGAAGGACATCGAGCCAGGTTGTTGAGAAAACCCGGGATATCCGCCCTCGCCGAGTCGGACTTCCCTCATCTGATGAAGGAGGAGGATTATCTACGGGTGGAAGGGGGTGGTCGGCCCGACGCACTTAACGTTAGGAAGGGCTCAACCATCCGGAATCGGTGAGCCACCAAGACAAGAAGATGAAAGTGCAGTAGCAGGCGCAGACTGAGATCAGAAGGCCTGGACCAGGCTGCGTACTGGAGGATGCACCCGGACGGATGCAGGTGGATAAGGTGCAGCCCCATCTAAAAGGCTCTCACCCGAGCGCTGGGCTGCCCTACGGTTGAACACCAATAAATAAATAAAATAAAGACAATTATTATGTGACATGCGTAATCCCAGCGCGGATAGTTATATTTGTTATTGCAACATTTTATAAATATTTTATTTTACTTCTCCAAAAAGGAGTAAAGTAAAAATATTTAACAATTTTTTTAATTAAAAATGTGAATAGTTATATTTTTGATCGCAACATTTTTTAAATATTTTATTTCACTTCTCATAAAAGGAGTAAAGTAAAAATAATTAACAATTTTTTTTCTTTTCATTTCTTTTGGCACAGGAATTCTAAACCAACGAATAGGATATTTTTGAAAGCTCTGTCACCACAATATTTTTATTTATGCATTGGAAATCAAATTATAAAAATACTTTTTTATATTTGATGATCGAAGTAACCCACATTAAGAGTAGTGTGTAATAAATTTAATTCAATAAAACTTTCCTTATAATAGCAATTATGTAAAGTAGATTTGTTGATAAGAATATATCATAGGAAAAAGTTATCAACGAGATATAGAGAAATTGTTGCGACAGTTAGTCTCCGAGGCATCTGAATCTGACACCTTGGATTTATTTTTCCACTCAATGGCTTGCGGTTTCATGCTAGGGTCTCGCCTTTTCTTCGATAACTTTCTCGAAGTAGCTGATTCTTCTAATCCACTAATCGCTCAACAAAACGGCTTGTAAGCACAACCAAACTGCCCTAATAAAATTTATTATATCAGTAAGTGATAATCAAATATTTTTATTTAACGTTCATTTAACGAAATAACACAATAACTGATATACATAGTGAAATTAAACGTTTTAATTGTAATTAATGATAGTATGATGTTATGATGAGCTAGTCGGATTTTGACTTAACTTATCAGACGTCCCACATTTGGGTCCTCCGAATTATTAAAAAAAAAGTTCATATTTAGAAAAATTGAGAGTAATTAAATCTTAATTAGTGCTGCTGTTTTAATGTTACATATCTTGTTCATTTGGAAAAAAATCCTTTTATCCAATTTATAAAAAGAAAATATTTTTTATTTCTTTTTTTACCTATCCCATTTGGAAACTGCAGAGGGAAAACAAGGTATATCCCATTTTAGTGAATATTTAGGAAAACAAAGTTTACCTGTAAATTTTTTTAAGACTTTACAAGATCTATAGAAGAAACATCTTAAAAATTGCTAGAGAATTTTTTTGAAATTTATAATTTAGTACATCTCTCAAATAATGCGAAAAAATAGGGTGGAGTTTCAATGGCCCAGCTATATTGAGGAAAAAATTAAGTATTTTTATGGAACTCTATAAAATAATAGAGTTGTCTCTTTTTATGTTTTCTGTGCCCGTCATATCGTTGCTTTGCTTAAATACTGGGACAGCTGACAAAAATGTTTTGATTTCTTTTCGAATTGGACGTCAAAAAGTAACCATGTGGAATACGTCAAATGCAAATAAAAAAAAAAAAATATTCTATTATAAAACATATCGTTACTTTGGATACATCTGGGACTCAGTGGATAAGCCAGTGTGAGGCGCTTGTGTTTTCCTTAATCTTCTAAAAAGTTTGGAGACCCTTTTCCTAATCGATAATTTTTCAACTAAGATGGCTCTGTGATACATCTGGCGAAAGTGACGACTGTTGGCAGTAGAAATTGCCACACAACACTAACATCTGTTAGTTCCTCATTAATAATGACGTCATTGAGGCGAACATATGTTCTCTGGTGGGAATGACTTTTGATAAGTATTTTTAGATTCAATTGTTTTCAAAATTATTTAAACAATAGCTCTAGTATTGTTAGTATTATTTCCTAAATAATTATTGTTGGTGTTCATAAATTTGATTTTTATTTGGGTATATATAAACGGAAAAACTAAAGATAAAAATATAGCATTCATCGAAAAGTTTAACAATAAAAAGTCTGATTCATAATTCCATGAATAATTTTTCGAATTTTTAAAATACTGCGAAAAACTGCTATCTAAATTAAAATTAAACAAAGTTAGCTAAACGAATAAATTTAAAATTCCATTAAAATCCGTAAAAATATTTTATTTAAATTTAGATAGCAGTTTATAGTGGCAAAATTAAAAGAAAAATGGTGCGTTTTGTAGTTACATCCCACATATGATAACAGCCAACAAAAAAAAAATTGACAAAAGTAATAGGAAAAATGCTGTAAAACTATTACTATTGTTTGCTTTTTAAATTTAGTTTGTATCAATGGATTTTATTACATTACTTATGGTTTGATTTATTTATTATGATAGTATCGAACACTTTTCGCCTCTCAGGAGCGATGAATTCCATGGAGAATCTCAATTTCGATACTTAAATTTTTATAAGAACTTTAATAAAAGTTATTGAAATAAATGAGATGTTTCAAAACTCTAACAGAGGTAATTCGGCAAATCGAGACGATTCAAATCAGGTTTTAAAGATTTTGACACGATTATGAATACCCAAGTACGTAACCAGGGAACATAAATTGGACCTATTTTTTATGTATTTTAGAGCCCGAAAATGAACCATTTTTGAGGTAACAATTAATGAGTCAAACCTAATTCTAAGATAAGCTTCCACAGCGCCATGGTTGCCATGGGATACATAAGCCAGTATTGAGCGAACGATTCAGCCGATTTTTATTCCACTAGATAGCGTGAATGTTTTAATCAAGTTGGGCTCGAGGTCCAGAAAATGATTGTATCAACTTTTTTTGGTAAAAAGTCTATCCGTCTGTCCTTATATAACAATATTTTGAGCTAATTGCTGGAAGAAGGAAACACTCTAATGGGGGAGTTCTCACAGGAGTAAACTAGTTATAAATTATTAACAAGCTCTCACACGACCAAACTTAGTCTAGTTAATCAACTTTGAGACTATTCCGAAAAAATCTATAAAACGTTCATTTAAATAAAATTCAGCCTGTTTTTTTTTTTTTTTTTTTTATTATTATTAAATTATCTAGCATAATTGGTGAAATAGATTATTTGGAATGCAGTCCAATAAATAATTCACGGTATTAATTATTATATAGGGTCTTTTTTTAAGCCCGATAGAACTTGAAATTGTAAAAAATAACACAAAAAATTAAATTGTAATCAAAATTTTTTTTTTATTCGAAAGATCAATACGTGACATTAACATTTGAAAATGATTTCGGGCATATGGGCACCGCGGCTGTTCTTGACGAAGCGCATTCTGTAAAATTGTGTTCAGCGATGAGGCGCATTTTTGGCTTAACGGGTTTGTTAATAAGCAAAATTGCCGCATATGGTCGTGCGATTTGACACCTCTCGATTATTTCCTGTGGGGCTACGTGAAGTCACTGGTTTATGCTGATAAACCAGCAACAATTGACGCCTTGGAGGCCAGCATTGTTCGTGTTATTCGTGACATACGGCCAGCAGTGCTCGAAAAAGTGGCCCAAAATTGGACGTCCAGAATGCGCTTCGTCAAGAACAGCCGCGGTGCCCATATGCCCGAAATCATTTTCAAATGTTAATGTCACGTATTGATCTTTCGAATAAAAAAAAAATTTTGATTACAATTTAATTTTTTGTGTTATTTTTTACAATTTCAAGTTCTATCGGGCTTAAAAAAACACCCTATAGTTTCAAAATAACATTCTTCTTTTATTTATTGACAAGCATGTTTTGATTGAGTGTTTAATATGGATTACATATTGTTATATGTTATATATTCTATGAAGTTTTAATTTTTTATATTATAGAAAAATTGTTAATTTCATATGATTAACGAAAAATAATCTAACTTATATAAGTGGAATCATATATATTATTTAACATTTGCTAATGTTATAGTTCCATTAAGCATATTATGTACATTTTAGTATGTATATTGTATAATATGTACATACTCAGTACATTTTATTTTTGTATTCTTAGGTAATACGTTAACTACAATCTAACTTTGGGTTGGACTGTTATTCCAGTAGAAGACCATTAGCGTTATCTCAGTAGCAAGCCATTATTTACTGTTATCCAATCGTTACTTTCGAAATTACCCGGTATCGTAAGTTACGAATATATTTCAGAGGTTTTGTATGTAATATATATTTTTTAAGGACCCTATAATATTAGAGATTTTGGGGTCTGAGATAAACAAAAACATTTACTCAATAACATAATACAATTATTTTTCTGCCAAATTGGTTTTATACTGCAGGTACTTGAATGTGGTTATAAAACATTTTTTAAAAGTAATTTTAGTAAATTTTAATTCATTCAAAGGCAGAGTAGATACACCAGTAATCGAAAATTAACAAAAATGTTTAAGTTTCTATAGTATTATGGAGCTACTTTACTCAATGATTTCTTTTCAATATTATTTTTAGATAACTGAACTTCTCTCAAAGGTTAGTTTTTATTTTATTCATACATTTAATCAGACAAGTACATCCAATAGGGTCCGACCAGATGATAACATCCGGTTTATAATATAAATTTCATAATCAATGATTTCTTTTATCGAAATTTCTTTTTCGAATTGTATTACAACATGATTCAACTAATTTACATAAGTTTAAGGACGTGAGTCCAAAAAATTTTCTATCGTCTTCCTCAGTGTTCTATAGACCTAAAGTTCATAGAACCAATTTTAGTGAAACAAATGAAGAAGAATGATTAAAATAAAAAATGAATAAATGTTTATTAACAACTTTGGAATGAGTACCAATATTGTCGTAAGTAAAGAACTTCATTCTTTCAACGGAGTTTATTGGTTCTTTTCAAAAATTTTAATGCATCTTAAAGAAAAAAATAAATAAAGTAGAAACAAAGGTAATAATAGTACAAGAGTCGGGAAGAAAAAAAGGCAGTTATTTCACCCCAATTTTTTATTACATTAATGAAAATTATGTATAATTACTAGTCAAAATTTATGAGTCTGCCAAGTATAGGTTGGGAGAATAAAAAATGACGGCTAGTTCTAAACGTTAAAAAAATTATTTTTTTATTCGGAGCTATTTATCTTTAAAATTACAAACAATACTAGGAAACCTAAGAGGATATTATTTAAAGCAGAGTAAATTTTCTGAAATATTAGCCCTAATAAAGCTATTTACGTTCAATGGTTCTCGAGACAGCTTTTTAAAAAGCAATATTTCATTAAAATGTACTGTAAGATTAGTAGTTAGCGTATTTATTTTGAGAAATCAATATTTCAGGAACTGTGTGACGTATAGATGTCTATCAGCACTCAAATAAAAGCTAGTTTAATGGACTATAATGTAATTTATGGCCTTTATCTTCGTAGGAATAGTAGTTTTCATATTTGCTAAAATAAATTGAATTATAGTTGTTCAGACATTAAGTTTGATTTATGAAAAACTTTATTTCAGAAACCATAGGACGTACAGATGTCTGCACTTAAATTAAAGCTAGTTTAATTTACCATAAAATAACCTTTATCTTTTAATGAGTAGTAGTTTTTATGATATTTGACAAAATAAATTCACAAAATGTTAATTTGTAGTTGTTCGGATGAAATGTTTGATTTTTTAAAAAATATATCTCTAGAACCATAAGACGTACATATGTCTGGCAGCACTCAAAATAAGGGAAATTTAACTTACTATAAAGTAGTTTATGACACGTATCTTCGTAGGGGTAGTAGTTTTTTAGATATTCGCATATAAATATAAATTTGGCACATGAAAATTTGTTCGATCAACTATAAATCAATTTATTTTAGCAAATATCAAGATAAACTTCTTAAACTACTTTTATTTGAGTGTTAATAAACATCAGTACGTCAAATGGTTTTTGAGATATAGATTTCTCAAAATAAATTCACTAATTACTGATCTTTCAGTACATTCTGTACACAATTTTTATGAAATGTTGCTTTTTAAAAAGCTGTATCTCGAGAACTATTGAACATATATAACTATATTAGGGCTCATATTTTAGAAAATTTACTCTTCTTTGAAGGACGTACTCTTAGGTTTTCTTGTGTTGTTACTACTTTTTAAGATATAGAGCTACGAATGAAAATTTTTTTTTTGTTTTGAAACAGCCATCATTTTTTATTCCCCCTACCTATACTTGGTAGACTCATCAATTTTGATTAATAATTATACATAGTTTTCATTGAAGTACTCAAACATTGGGGTGAGATAGCAGCCTTTTTTCTCCTCTTGGACTATAAATAGTTATAACTTAACTATAATAGTTGAGAAAGAATATAAGTAACTGAAAAAAGATTTTTTAAATAAAAAAAGGAAAATAAATCGTTAGCCAAGAAGATCTCAGAGAAAAGAATTTAAGAGTTGAGTGAAATATTCCGGTTAACCAGATAAGTCTTCGTGGCAGATGGCTATATAGACTTGAGGGTTTGTGAGCTATTCCACCGCATGCGGTAAAACTGACTTACTAACTTTCAGAAATTTTTCATCTCTCCCTCCTTGGAAGCAATGACATCAGTTTATAACAATTTAAACCATGATTTGTCACATTGGAAAATTTATAGTTCAATTTATATTCAAAATTCTTATTAAAAAAAAGAAATGCAGAGGCTTTAAATTTGAGAAAGCTCTTTATGCGGCTTGCTATCGATTCCACCCGGCCTGTAATAGAGGCTAAGCCACTAAGCCTACTTAAGCTAAGTCCTCTTCTCGAGGATCGCATTCTGCTAACCATTTTTATGGAATCAGCATTTTAATATTCTTATAATGGAGCTCATAACTGAAATTGTCTTTATATGAGGGGAGCTAAAAAAAAAAAAAAAACTCTTTTTAAAGGTCTCTATTTGATTTAACATCCCAAAGTTTTTCACAAATTCTTCAGAATTGTTATCGACTATTAAAATTACACAAGAATAAGCAAGATGCAATCAGAACTAAATACATACACCGCATATGAATATATATACTATATACTAATTGACTCATAAGTTCTTTCTTTTTAACCCGTCAGTATTCGAAATAGGAGTTTATACAGAAGCAACAGCCCCTAGATATAAACATAAGAGAACTCAGCATATACCGCAGTAAATATCATCAAAAACCGATCTGTATTTTATTTAATTTTAAACTGTTTTAGTTTTTCATTCAGTTTATTTTTCACTAAAATGTAAAACATGGTTGATATGTCATATGTAACAATGAAAAATAAATTATATAAGGGTGCGTCACGGTGCAATATAGTATTTATTGATATGATGAAATTATAGAGACATTATAACTTGAAGATGGATGTAAAGACCTCGTACCGTTATAAAATAAAAAAAAAAAAAAGGTTTTAATAAAAAGCTCCGTAGGAAGTATTTTCACTTAAACATTCAAATACATATAACATAAAAATTCTAAGCAATCGATCTGGTTTATCGATATTTGTTCCATTATGAATCAATTTTTGTTTTTTAGGACACAAATATGGAGGATATAATATAAAATTTTATCTTCTGTACCTTACTCTAGATTTGCCAATTCCTCATAATGGCAGCAATAATATATTGTTGTAACGTAAATTTTTTTTTCAATAAAATCTTGAAACTACACTATTCAGGAGTTTCCTAGTAAAAGTCGATATATTTAGAGTTGGAAAGTAACTATTTGAAAATTATTACAGGTTTTTTCTTTTCTTTTGAGCATTATGGGTCTATAGGGTTAGATATATAGCGGCAGGTAACAAGAATGGTGTCAAATGGGGAAAGGGATACGCTTGCAGTCTGCTCTCATCTTGCATTTTAAGAGAGGGCTGAGGAAATTTGATCATTTGGGAAGGGGTAGTCTGTATTTTGTGTCAGTCTGTTGGTGATGACGCTCACCAGGTATGTTGATTCAGACAACTCTCATCTAGATTTTTTTTTTTCAAAACTCCAAAATTTGAAATATAGTTATATGTTTAATGTTTTTATCTGAAATGTTGCATTTTAAAACAATAATAAACGGCATGAAACCCTCCACACCCGCCCTCCGTGGTAGCCTTACTTATCTGACTTCTCAAACAGACATTTACAGCGGGTAGGTTGGACGACATGTCACAATCTCACAAGAGGAGATCATAACACAAAAAAGGCAATCCTTCCCCGCCGGACCCGCCCCGCTAAGACCCCCGGGGAGTGACGGTCCTATTTCACTTTTGAAATATTACCTTAAAACGGGAAGAGGAGACTAGTTGAATCGAGCAATATTTAAAAAGCTCCTGAAATTGAAAAACGGCATGATCTAGATTTTTTTTTCCGTAATCCCTATTTCTGAATTTTATTTATGGTTTTTAGCATGGATATATATTCTGGTCCTGCACTGTTTCCTTCTTCTGTAGTGGCCTACATTTTAGGAGTTTTTGACTTGTATTTTTGTAGTAGCGTTCTAAACCTTAGACCTCTAGCACATATATCATATGATCTAGATAAGTTAAATTTTAATTTAAAATGTTGATCTGTAAAACCTATTTACCAGGAGGGAATTTAAATATTGAAATAAAATGGATATGCTTTTGGTGTATTATAAAATTTTAATTAGTAAATAAAATTTTACTTTTCTAAAGTGGTAATATTAACTTTTGATGGAAAACTCGTCAATTAAATAAATATAATGATACAAAGAGAGATTAGGTTCAGAAAAAAAAATGTAGCAGCTTTTCTATGTTAAATAATAGCAAATAGTTGTATATAGTTTAATTTTTATCTCATTAAGGTTTATTAGCAAATTTATTAATTTTTCTAGAGTCTTGATTGGGTTAAAATAAAGCTGATTATAAGTAGTAGAATATTTGAGGCCGAAATATTTTTATGATAAAAATATTTCAGATTTCCATATATTTGTTTGAAATGTTCGTATACTTTACAAAGAGTATATAGAAACTAGTTATATAGGACGTGATTGAATTTACAATGAGTCGACAACTATAGCACCATGATTGCCTATTGAGGAGGCAGTGGCAATTGTAATGACGATCAAATTGATGGTCCATTGTGATCTATTGTAAAGGAGAAAGTGTATCGTTTAGTACTCAATAGTATAAGTAAACTCCAGTATTTTATGGGGATAAGACATTTTAATTAGATTAGTAATAAAAGAAAATAAATTCTGTTTTTAAATGGTCCGCAGTGACAATTACTTTTCATCTACCAATTATTTTCCATCAAAGGTGAAAATATTTCTCATATTATATATATGTATGTATAGTTGACCGTAAAAATTAATATATAGGGAGATGGTCAGGGTTGCGGTCAAAGGAGAAATAAAAATAGTTAACAACTATTTATTTTCCAACGTTTCGCCCCACTTTGCAGGGCTTCATCAGGGCTAAAAAGATACAAAATGAAACTATGTTAAGATAAAATGATAGAAATA
>NW_027107963.1:1396903-1445245 GCF_000696795.3 Halyomorpha halys | reverse complement strand
TTATATCTTTGTATTTTTATTTCTATCATTTTATCTTAACATAGTTTCATTTTGTATCTTTTTAGCCCTGATGAAGCCCTGCAAAGTGGGGCGAAACGTTGGAAAATAAATAGTTGTTAACTATTTTTATTTCTCCTTTGACCGCAACCCTGACCATCTCCCTATATATTTCTCATATTACCTTACCTTTCAGTATCAAGATCATTAGTTTCTTATGTTTTGATTTTTTCTGATGCTAATTTAAAATAAAAAAATATTTCAAAAGATATTCTCGAGTTGGATATTTTTCATCATGATTCGAGGGATGTTGCTACAATAATTTCTTAGAGGAAAGGTCAAAGTATATTTTCCAATAATATTTTTGATAAAATATTACCTATTTGTCCAACTATATTATGAAATATTTTGATTTTTCTCACTCTTAAGAATTTGATCTTTTTACTTGCCTGATGCTGTTGCTGAAACTTAATTATTTTAATAATTTCCTTTTCTATTCCAACACACTACTGTAGCGAGAAAATCGAAATTTCTTAACCTCAAAGGTATAAGTAATGATTTTAAATTGTAAACCTGATAAGTAAAATGATTTGCCTAATATGATGAAGGTTCCCACTTCTCGAATTTCCCAACTTTTTGTTGTTATATTGTCTAATTACAGGGGGAAGAGAGGTAAATAAGGCACCCCCTACGACATGACGTTCCTGCTTGGTTTTTATTAAACTCTGCCACTTATTTATTTTCTAAAAATTATCCCATAAAAAACAAAAATTAATTCAGTAGTTAATAAAATAAAATTCAGAAACCAATCGATGTTCAAACGAAACATCAAAGCTGGGGAAACAATATTACAGCAAGTCACATTTCGCATAAACTTTTTTTTTCTGTTTTGTAGAAAACAAAGGTTTTTTTCACTCGTATCTGGCCCAGAAAAATAAATCGTACTGAGAGTTTAAAGAATAGAGGTTTGTCACGACTTACACAAACACGCAGATAAATAAAAAAAATGATATAATCCTTTTAGCGAAAGGGGAAAAAAATCCAGGTAAATGAAAACCACAGAAAAGAATAATGTTGATCTGTAGAGCAAAATAAACAAAACTTAAGGTTGGTTGTGGTTTTCACGACTTGTACGATTCGACAGCCATGGATACTACCTAAAATCCAGTTTTGCTCCAGGACACATAACTTTAATAATTAATGCATATATATATATATATATATATATATTGCTTTATCATACCTGAACTCTTTGAATTACATCGGAAATGTATAAATTATTATATGCTATAAACCATACATTTTCATTGTATAATTTTTATACATTAATACATATTAATTTTTCATGATGTGTTTCTTCTTATTTTGAATTGGAAATTTTATTGAATTACTTTTATTCCCTCAAGTACCTAAATTAGAGATAGTATGGTTATTATTCCTAATAAAAAGTTTTAAAAATTCTTCTGAATTTTTACCTATTGAATACCTACCTTTAAGTTCAAAAAATTAAATTCAACTTCTTTAGCAAAATCCATTTGTGTTTTGAAAATTTTAAATACAATTTTTACAACGACAAAAATTATACATTACTAAACAAAGACAAGGACGTTGTTAAACTTATTATAATTTTATTACTATATTAATAAAAAAAAAAAAAGGAAACAATTTGTTTTTCCAGAACAATATTGCTTGATATTTGTTGGCAAGGTAAGTAGCTTTATCAAACTTCTAGATAGTGCCAGTTCGTTATCTGTACCCTACATCTTGGCTCCTGGCATATCCTTGTTGAATCACCTTCGGCAAGATGGGATCTCTTTCTTATGACATTTCGTTCCGGACTGTTTGCTCCTATGAATTTCTAGATTTGAATCAGGCATCTTCCGGAGAACTTCTAATCTTTGGCTTTTTGTTTAACCGTTAGTATTGTTAATTAAGATAAAAGAAAAGTACAGATTAAAAAAAAGGTATCTACTTTTTTAAAAAAAGTTGTTAGTACTTCACCAACAATCTGCTAACTCATCTAAAACTGCAAAGTCCGATTTAAAAAAAAAAAAAACGCCGAAATAACGGCAAGTATAATTTGTAGTTATAAATTGCCAATCGACCCGGAATATCAAAATGTATTGAAAGAAAAACTCATCAAGTGATTAAATATTAAGTTGATGGGTGGGATAAATAAGGTTTCTTTAATTAAAAAAAAAGTGTGTTTATTTAGATAACACAAGAAAAATTATTTAATTTTTATTGATGCTAAAAACCATGAAGGAGATGGCGAGTGTAGTAGAAAAAGTTAACACCTCCAAGATGCTATTCTCCAACACCTATTCATTTAATATAGAGAAGCATAAGACATTAAAAAAAAAAAAAAAAAGTGGGAGAAAAAGGTAAATTTCATAAGTAAGGATTAAATTAAAAAATGATAAAATTGAAACCCCGAAACCAATCCACATACAAATTTTCAACCAGCCAATCCTGTTTGGAAAGACAGTAGAGCTGCCCGTAACCTTAAAAAGAATTTAGATAAGACGAAATTATGATTTAAATTCACCCTATTTTTCTGCCTTGAACAATTTCGAATTTTATCTTATTTGATCCGAAGACGCCTTAATATCTTACGAATATTTTACGATTAACATATATCTGATGAAACGTCCACAACCGTATTCATGAAATACGTGGCTAAAATACGCCTCATCACAAATTATTTATTTTAGACGAGCACTTGAGAGCTCTATACAGTATTTCAGTTGTTAAAACAAGTTTACATTAATAGAACGACAGTTACATTCATTATTGTCGCACATAATTATTAAACATACAATTGTTAAATATACGTTGATTTAAAATATTAAAAACCAAATGCAACTAAACAGGATTGCATAAGAGACCTATGTAAGGATTCAAATTCTAAAAGTGAAAGAGATGGGACTCGACCGAGCTTTAGTCTTCAAAAGACCAGAGTTATTAGCTTTTTATGGGAGTTCACAGTTATAAATAGTTTATGGCCCCGTGTATCTATTAAACTTCGCAATTGCATCTCCTCGGCAATTCCTAATATCCGAACTATCCTATAACTCCATACCTCCCTGACCAAGGCCTAACGCATGGCCAATATCCATTAGTACCATTCCAGCGGCTCGCTAAAAACAATAATACATTACTTTGGACAGAGAGCAATCTCATTAGCTGGCTGCCATAAATACGGGGACTGGTTGGAACGAATAGCGAGAGGGAATGAGCTGGGCGGAGCGACAGCAATAAACGGCCGGCAAAGAGCTCCGTCATTAGGACATTCTTCTCTTCTCTTTATCTCTTCTCTCCATTTGTGACGCTCGTGATCTTCAGCCGATATTTCACTAATCTTAGGCTTTCCCTTTTATTGAGGGTCATCTCTTTGATAATATAAATTAGCTTCGACCGGGGTCGTAAAAGAAGAAAAAACGTCACGGTTTTGAATTTCCTATTTTATGTTATGTAAGATGATAATATTGGGAACGTAAGGACCAAAAGGTATCTTCTTCCGATTCCAGGCAAAATTAACCTCCTAATAGATAATGTTAGACATAATTTTATTTTGCCATTATTCAAACTGTTGTCATTATCAAGAATATATTGACAATTTGTGAGTTTTGAGACCTTTGTAATCTTTTCCATATCTTTTACATTTAGGTCTGAAATTTCCATTGGAAAGAGATATTTCCTGTAAAGGATTGTCACAGAACAAATAATTTTAAAATCAGTTTATTCTACTGATATAAAATCGATATGCTATACGTTGCATAAATGATATACGATGCGGAAAATTAAACAAACGTTAATAACAAAATAATTGGAGTTTTATTTTAAGCGAGACTCCCAATATTATGAATTTTAAGACTTAATTTTTGCAAGATATTTATTTTCTATTGATGTCCTACGTTCACGAAAAAAATTTTTACTCTTCACAAGAACTCTTAACTCTTACTTTAAATTCAACGTTAATGTTAGAAAATCCACATTTCCACTCTTCCAACCAAAATCAATATCATTTATATTTTATTCCTTTATAATGGAAAAAAGATAACGAAAACTTCTCAAACGGTTTATTTTATATCTTTGGTAGTGGTATTATCTTACGTAGTGGCAGCGATATCTTTCACTATCACTTTTACTGTCACCGTGGAACCCCTTAGGACACTAGTACCATACACCAGTTGACTCAAGGCCTTCAGACTTCGCGCTATTATTGGAGTATATCTCAGACCCGTTCATAAAAGGATTCGCCCCTGCTTTAGACCTGACAGCAACTGAATAAACATGTACAGGAGTACGCGGGGAGGAGTGTATTATTGTAACTAACTGTTTTATTTTTGTCCCTTCGGCAGTAAAGAGAATCTTCTTGGAATCAGCATATACTTTACAAAAAAACACGTTTGAAGTATTTACAGCATGAGGAGGAAGAAAATTAATTTGATTGAATCAAAACGGCTAAATCGATACTCGTTACGAAAAAGTTAAATCACCTATGCCCTTAGTCGTAAACCTATGATTTCCTGTACTACAGTTTCCTTTAATAATAATTAACTTATCCCTGTCAAAGAGATCTGCTACCTAGAACTATAACTGGACAAACAACTAACTTGAAATCCTCGAACAAGACTAAAAATACAGGAAAATGCTCGTCGATTCCGACTATAACAGCACTTTATAGACAAATCCTATAAACTTTCAATTAACTATAAAAGACTCATTAACATGACTTATGGAGTTGATCTTTTGGGCTTCAATAAAACCATCGTATTCTTCTCGTATCCTATCCAAAATCCTCAATGCTCCCTTACCTTGTCACAAATAAAATTCAAAATGACCATGTACCGATTTTATCAGAATCATATATCAATCCTCCCATAATAAACTTACTGGCTTCTAACCTTGCTTTCTTCTCAATTCCTCATAATGCTCCAAGGCGTCTTAAAAGAATACAGTCTCTGCAAGACTGTATCATGCCACTATAATAGAATCACATCAAATTTACTAGATACATTTTTTATTTATGATTGGAGAAGTTTGTTGGGGGAGGGGGGGAGGCGGTCAGCAAAGAACAACATAAATAAACAAAACCATATTTATTTATTTTATGCCGCCGTTTCGACCTGAGTTTCAGGTCTTCATCAGGGGTTATGGCGTAGAAGGTAGGCCTAAAACTCAATTTTTTGTTTAATACAATCAATTAATAAATACCAACCTAGTGTAATAAAACAATTTACTTAACGTTAGGAGAATGCACCATGGGTGCTGTCTCCCTCATGCCATGCCTGAATAGAACATCTCATTTGGTGGTTGTAAAGTACATTTACAGGTGCAAATAAAAAAAAAATTAATAAATAAAAAAAAGAAATTAATATTTAATTAACCCAAACTAATACTTGAAGAAATAATTTTATTATTTTTATTTTATTCTAGCCCCTGGAATCTGAAATTTCCTATGAATGAAAACTAAATATATTTTGATTTTCTCTTAATGTATTTTATTCCAAATGTAATATACAGTTTTCCTTTCATGATCTGTTTATTACCTTAATGTTTTTCAAATAAGAATTTAATAAATATAATTTTATACATACTTTCTTTCTGCATGACATGTTTATATAATGTAGAATGAACTTACCTGAAACAGAAAAAAAAAAGTCAGAAAGACCATAACAATTTATTTAATATTAATTAAACAATTAATTAATTAAATACATGATTGATATTTCTAAAATATATATTTGATTATTGAATGAACCGCTTGGGTCATTTTTATATTATAAGACCATTGATTACCCAAGTATTTTTTTACATGCTTTTCAGGTTAAAAAAGCGATTGTTTGGTACTATTTTTTTTTAAATATACCTTGGTAAAATTAAAATGAACCTACCAGGTCTTGAAAAAAATATCTAAATGTAAAGTTTGAAAACATAGGGAATGTTACTGTATTGAAGGTTAGAATGTGAAGTTTCATATAGTACTTTTATTGTCAAGTTAGGAAAATAGGTGAAAACAGCAAAAAATTAGTCTATTCTATTAGTTACGGGAAGTTGTCATCTGAATAAATCATTATAAAAAAAGATATATTAACATTTCCAATTTACATTACATTACATCAATAGGTGTATGATAAGCATACTGATTCCTAAAATGCTTAATTGCATATAAGAATGAATATTGGCCGAGGTAGTAAATGTATCTTACACACGAATAAGCTGCTTCGCAACATGATCATTTTTTATTCATGACTTGTCTGCAATGAATACTCTCTAAGATATTTCAAAAGAAGTTAATGAAATTCACCTTACTTATGCAATAGTAGCTTGAAGTAGTTCAATGATGCCATGAATACACCAAAATTATCATTTAAAATCGTCCTATTGATCTGACAAAATTTAATAAAAATGTGAAGATTGTATTTTTATGATTTGAAACAGATAATATTTTCTTCGGAGCAATTCCGCCTGTTATTGAAAATATGGCGATAAATACTACTTTATTACAGATAGCAATAAAAGTACAACGGTCATAGTGTATTTTTTATTACTGTCATAAAGTTTTTAATTATCCATTGCCAGTTATTAGAAGTAATTTTTATTGATTGGCTGAGAACAAAATAATAAGTATCGGGACATTATTCACCTGTCAAGGCTGTTCAACTGAACTATCATTAAAATTTAATTACAGTATCCAATGCGTGCAAGAAAAACATTACGTGACTGGCCTGTATCACCATCGATCCATAATAAGCCAATTGCTTTCTAAAATGTCCAGTAGAATTAAGCTCTCTATGAATTGTACTTTTTGTATTGAAAAGAATTTGGAGAATACTCGCTGATATTCCATTTATATATGTTATAGATCTAAATGGAAGAATACTTATTAGAGTAGATGTAATAATTGTATAAATAAAGGTGTTATTAACATATTTACAATTACAAAATTATTGGATACGTTATTATTCTGCATGACCGTCTTCAAAATTGCAGATTGGAGCCCAAATGGATTGTTGTTAGGGGTATTTCGTAACCTGCTCATTTGTAGGATTGGAAAAAAGGAATATAGTGGCTGGTGTAAAAGTTGAAGCCAAAAAGGTTGGCCTTATGAGTCTTTCAGGGGCGTGGTGGAGGGATAGGGAGAGTACGAACCAACCACTGGCTGCATTTTGTTTCAGTTTAGATTACAATGGCGTACATTCATATTAACCTTTACTTTAACCTTCCCCTCCGTGGGCATGTAGTGTCTAGGAGAGTAGGATTATGCCAACTCCACCCCCCCCCTGTTTTAAGGCAGGGTGCGGCACAACCCTACTCTCATTTAAAGCGAAAGAGGAGCCAAAAAAGCCACGCCCACTATGGTTTACAGGAGGCAGCCAGATTGGATTTGTACTTCTCCCCTTGTCCTTTGCCAGGCCCCTAGTCTCATAAGGCCTACATTTTTGGCTTCACGTTTTTTGCCAACTTACATCTTCTGTTATAGTCTATTCTCCAAGTTTGTAGGAATGTGACCATTTTTGGGACGAACTGTTCTCAAACGACTTTTGATTTTGGTGTTTGAATTTATTCACAATAATATCCCGTAAATGTTTTGATATAATGTGTAGGATGAAGTTGTCATCAATAAATTGCGCTCTCGGACGAAAAACTTGGATAATAAAATTTTTATTATCTTAATACATTTGTTAATTACAGCGTTTTACTTTCAGGTAAGAGCCAATTATCGTAGATAAATACCAAGATTATTCTTTTATGAACACAAATTTTTTCAAATACTAAGAAATACACTTTATACTTTCTGTATGCCGACATGCACGGATGTAAGAAACGGAATCTACTTTCAAAGAGCCATAACGAGAAGTAGACTGCACCTGGCAACTGTACCAAGTATCATACCATTATTTGAGGCGTTATGTTGGAAAACATTGTAACTGACAAACAGAAAACTTTTATAATATTAAAATATTTGTTAATTACAATATTTTGTTTTCAACCCGGAGTAAATTACCATAACTTAAATTAACATTATTCTCTTATGACTACAAATTTCCTAAAGATTCTATCAACAATTCGTAAAACCGAGATCAAAAAAATCGGTATGCCAAAAACTTCGATTCATAAAAAAAATTAGATTATCATATTTAACGACCCAACGTTTCATTTATATACAACTTCACTAACAACCTATAACTATGTATATATGTAATAATATTCTGTCTCTTAAAGATAGATAAAGTTAGTCGCATATTCTTTTTTTTTTTTTTTTTTAATTAAATTATTTGTATAGAACATTTTTTTGGTTAGAAAAAATAAATCTAACATAATACATATATAAGTTTATCAATTTGAGTAATTTAATCATTTATTAGTTTATTTTGTGATAATAACTCTTAATTAATTATTCTAGTTTGTGATAATTGAATTTTAGCTTCTATAAATTTCGTTGCTTAAATTAGTTTATAAGACTTCTTAAATTATTATATTATAAATTTAATAACAAATATTCAGAACTTCTATATCTCTTAAAAGCTTTATACTAGCTTGTTTTCAGGAAATATTTTTTTCTGTGTTGGCTCATTAAGTATATAGGTCAAGTGTGGTTAAGTTGAAACCACAGACCACCGCTTACTAAGGCAAATCTTTCTGCTTAAGTCTTATACAAGCGAGTTTGTTATCCGGTACAAACCACAGAAAGGAATTGAAATACTTAAAATATAAGGAAATATCGAGAAGAAAACTTCCAATATCAATAAAAACAGTAATAGATTGTTTTTTTTATTTTTCAAGATCTAAATAAAGTATTAACCTATAAAACAAAAACAGACAACATAAAACATAATACTATGCAAAAGGATAATGCTTTATTGATTTACGACGTCAGCTGATTCTCAGCATCCTGAAACTTCGGTAAAAGAAAACTATCTCAAAACGTTTTTAATTTAAAATCAAAAGACTCCGATAAATAACTATGAGATGTAGATAGTTTAAAATTAAAATACAGCTTTTTATAGTCCAAACTCACCAAAAATATCAGAGGAAAAAATAAGAATAATATGAAAGATCATAACAACAAAAGTATATGATAGTTCGGAAGCTCACTAGGGGTATGATCTTTAGTTTAACATGTTAAAGCGTGTTAAATGGAAAAACTTATGTTAAATGGAGAAATATTTCCTTCTTTTACCAAGTTAAAACGATATAACATGGTTGAGAGTCTGTTACTAGGTCTGTTAAATGGAGTATGACGTCACGAAACAGACCAGCTGAGCTTGTCACTGTTTTATTTGTTGTCGTGTTAGGTTACTAACTCGTAGTTTGTGTTTTTTTTTTTCTTTTGTCTTGTGTTCTGGCCTTTTTAAAAAATATAATCAGTAGCCAAACTTTTACACTTCTACTTTTCACTTATTTTAGGCATGTTGTAATAAATTACTGTAATCAAAACACAGAAGTAAACAGTAACCTGAAGTTTTGGAATAAAGGTTACTAAACAAGTTGCTCCGAAAATCCGCTAGGAGCTCTTATGCATTTATCATTTAACATGACTTTAAATTGGACTGCTCAGAATGCTATACTTAAAACATTTAACATGGTAAAACATTTTACATTTAACAAAATATCATGAATACCCCTACTACTAGGAAAAACTAAAGATTTATACTTACCTTCTCAGATCTATGTAGACTTACAGTTCATAAATATACAGATATTCTATAACAACCATACAACGACTTATCAACTACATTAGTAACCAGAACTTTTACACAAAGACTTACAAACTCAGAAAATACAATCAACTCATAAATCACAACATAAACGTTTTTATGACAAACTTACAATTCACTCAAACTCTCTAATTAAAGGTTTGTAGGGTGTAAAACATTATTTTCAGTTCCAAATCAATTAAGTAAAGTAAAAAATAATGAACTACTTGTTAGTCAATTATAATAATTATCGTTTTTTGAGATGATTTTATGTCGGTTCACCTAAGTTTTTGTGGAACTCAAATATCTAAACCTCCTCCTTGGAGCATTATCTCGAACAGTTTTACTTATTATTATTTCATTTCGTTTAGTTTCGTATATTTTCTTCCTTAATTCCATTTATTCTACACCCTAAAACGAAACCTTTGCAATACAAAATGGCAGATGAACAGATTGAGCTAACAGGTGGGATTGAATGCAGGTGTTGATGCTTCATATTACCCAGTGAATCGCACACCTGTCGTATGAGATCTGCCAACACACCTGCACTATCATCAGCCCCCAACTCCCAAACCAACATCCTACAGAGATTTTTAAGTAAGCCCACATGGGAACCATATGGGGTCTCAACGTGTGGTCTTATGAATGACAATTCTATCCTACTCCAACTGTTAAGGATGCTAAGAAATCTTTATTGCAGCTCTGCTCTCTATTGGAAAGCAATATAGAAGAAATTACTGGAAAAAAAATAGTTTTATAGATTTCTAAAATATTATCATGCGACTAAATTATTTTTTTTATAATTTATTTATTGCTATTTATAACTGTATAAAAATATATACGACAAGTAGATATGTTATTAGTGATAAAATGACATGAAACAAACATTTTGAGAATCTACCCATTGATAGAACTCCAACAATATTTCTAGATGATAAGATCTCGAGACAATCTTCTTTTCAGACGTCTAGAAATATTATTAGTTAATGAAGGACGAATCAGACTAGAAACAAGTGGTAAAAAATTAGAAAAAAAAATTATATGATGCTCAAATCCTCCCTCCCTCGTTTCATAACATATATTTCTATATTATTCACTGTGGCAATACATTTTCAAAATAAGCATTTCAGTTGACATATTGACTAACTCCGATTTCAATATTTTTAAGAAAAGTATTATAAGCAATATTTCTCATAAAATGTTAACATTTTTCTTTCACAGAAGAATGTATGAAAGAAACATAAAAGTATAACATATTATTAAAATTTATTTTCTGCTTTTAATCATTTATTCAATGCTAAATTTATTGGAAATAAATATTTAAATATTATAAATAAATAAAAAATATTTATTATTTTTTATCATTATTATATTTTTGTCTCTCGTTTATTCTTCCTTAATCTTTATTTATTCTCATCTCATTTCCTTAGTTTTCGTCTCTTAGTTTGTACAATTTTTGTTATTTATTTCTCTTATATCGACTTTTCCTATTTTTCTTTCCTTTTTTTTTTTTAGTTCTTTTTTATATAATAGTTCACCTATATTTGCATTATTTTTAGCCCTACCTTCTTTGTATTTTATTATCTTACATTTTCAACATATTTTTAATTGCTTTGTATACAACATATCTTTTTTAGCCTTGATGAAGCCCTGCAAAATGGGCCGAAACGTCGGCAAAAAATTAGTTGTCAACTATTTTTGTTCCTTTTTTACCGTACCCCCGTCCATCTTCATATTCCGAAATAATCTTAGTATTTTAGGTTATATAAAGTTAGTCCATTTTGTTAGCTGAAAGGCTCTTAAATGAGTTAAATGAAATTAATAGCTTATTATTTAATGACTAATGTGACATAAAATCGTTATAGCCATTTTCAAAAAATAATTCCCATTTTCTGTTAATTTAAAAAGTGTAAAATCGTTAAAATAACGTGGTACTTTCGGTATGTCGATTTCAGTAAAACAATTGCTGTAACTACCCAGGTATTTTCCTACCTTAAATATATCAAATTTCAGTTTCGTACAATTTTCGTTTTTAAACTGGGCTCACCATACTAACAAAATTTTGCCAGACTTAGTTATTTGGATTTAGGGGATTTTCAAATTTTTTTTTCCGTGTGAAATGCGGATTCGAAATCTTTTACGACCGCAATACTTCCTCATGCTTAGGTAAATGGAACTAATTATTATGAGCAGTTGTATTTCGTAGAATTCTTTAATTTAATAAATAAATATTAACAAAGGAAGACGAAGCGGTAATACTTTATCTTTATAACCTCTGATAATGAACAGTTTATATTCCGAAAAATTCCGTTATTTAATAAATAAACATAAACAAAGGAAGATATAGTGATAATATTAAATAAATTTACTATAACAATAGTACGTCACTTTATATGAATTTCCAAAAATATAGCCAAATGTTAGTCTTGGAACATAGTATACAACGTACGGTTAACTATATCTATCTATATAATTATATTTAATTGCTTAGTAAAAGATATGGAGTATTATTAACCTTAAAGGGTTAATGTGAGTAAATTTTACTCACCTCCTAAAGAAAAAATATTTTGATTATCTCTCAGGTAACACTAGTGTTGTCTACATCTAGATATGCTAATAATTTTCATTAATGTTTCATCAATCAGCTATGGAAATATGTTAATAGAGCTTGTGAATTTCGGATTATATACATTTTCCGAGAGGAAAATGAGTGAATTATATTCCTGTTTAGTATTAACAGTACGTTTAAATAAAGTAATATTCATTCATAATATTTCTCTCAGAAATTGATACACTTGAAGGCTTGTACTATTTCTCTCATTATATAATATATAATAAAGTGATGTTAAATTTTTATTAAGAGCATAAAAATTATTTGCTTGGATGTAGTGGTAATTCGCTATATTTTTCCAATATGAAAATATAATTAGTTTAATTAAATAAAACTATAAATTGTCTTTCATACTTTTGTAAATTATATTTATAATAGGGACTGCAAAAGCAATAACATTGAATCCGAGAAGTCGATTTAATATGTCTGGCGCCGAGTTGACGACAGTGGTTTATGAGAAATAAAATGTGTAATGAACTCAACCAGTCCGTTAGGAAGGCTTAATAACGTATGAAGCTATTTTTATAGCCTATCATTAAACAAAATTTTAATTTAATTAATTATTAGCATAATTAAAAAAAACTTTAATAGCATAATTAAAAAAAATTAAACAATCGACTTATACCATACAGTAGTTTACTTGAACAATACGTCCAAGTATATGATTTAAAATATATGTTAATAATTAAATATATGATTGTAAAAAGATATTCCAGGTAGCGATCAATTAAGGTACAAAATATTAAACAATTATTAATTGTAAAAAAATAGGTTTTCCACTATTATATTACTTTTACTGACTGCCACCCGAACTTTCTTCCAACAATCTATTCAAAATACGGTCAACTATTAATCTTCCAATTTAAATATATGTATATATAAGGAATATAAGGAATTAAGTATATATACTTCGCTCATTCTATTAGAAAACGCAATGGGCGACCTAACAGTAATATATTGTTATTATATATTACGTACATAGGCGTTTTGTAAATTGTACTTAATGGTTGTTTATTTTAACGCAAAGTTTAATATTACAGATTTTTTATATACTTTTTAGCATAGACCACAAAAGTTTTATTAAATTAAATATTTTATTAAGAATTTCAACATTGATAATCCTCATTTTCGTAAATTAGATGTTTATTGAGAATTTTAACATAAAACATCCACATTTTATTGAGAATTTCAACATAGATCGTTAACATTTTGTTGAGAATATTAAAATAGATTTACCACATTTTATTAAATTAAACATTTTATTCTGAATTTTAACATAGGTCATCCACATTTTATTTAGAATTTTAACATAGACCATCCACATTATGTTGAGAATCTCACATTTTATTAATTTATGTTATAAATATTTTATTCAGAATTTTAGCGTAGTTCATCCACATTTTATAAAATTTAATATTTTATTGAAAATTTTAATACAGATCATCTACATTTTATAAAATTAAATATTTTATTAACAATTTTAACATAACTCATCTACATTTTATTAAATTAAATATTTCATTGACAATTTTAACATAGATAATCAACATTTTATTGAGAATTTTAACATAGACCATCCACATTTTGTTGAGAATTTTAATATGAATCATCCACATTTTATTAACTTATGTTATAAATATTTTATTCAGAATTTTAGCATAGTTCATCCATATTTTATCAAGAATTTTAACATAGCTCATCCACATTTTATTAAATTAAATATTTTATTGACAATTTTAACATAGGCTATCCACATTTTATTGAGAATTTTAATATAGGTTTCGTTTTTTTACTAAAAGGTGCATCACCTGCGCCTTTTATCCTCATGTAAAAAAAAATGAAGTAATTTTTTTGAATTATGTGAGTTCTTCGTATATTTAATGGTTGCCCTTTTGTAAGTTAACGATACTATACATGAGAAATGAATAAAAATAACCAATATTAAATTTTTTTTAATCCTTTTATCATACATTTAGGTTAAAAATTTAAAAATTAAAATAATGCTTTATTCTCTTATGTTTTTTCAGGGACTTTCTTAATCAACTAATCTGCTCCAGTATTATTCGGTAAGTAAACAAAATGGTGAAACCAATTAATTATTAGAATTATAAAATTTAGTTTCCAGGAGATGAAAACTTAATTTTATAAAGTTATGCTCGGATGGAGCTAAAAGAAAAACAATATAAATAACCCATTGTTTATACTTTTATTTTTCTCTCTGATCCCAACTGGAATAACTTGTTTCGTTGGATCATCAGGAAAGATTGGCTATTTAATCGTGAACGATCTTTTGGTCTGATGATTATTTAATTACAAACAATTTTGCCTTGAAAAACGTGACGGCGTTAATATTCCGAACATAATTGAATTTTTTGATTTATTTTTCTTGCAGGCATGTTCAATTTTATAAAAATGCTAGTTATAAAATTAACTAATTAATCTGAATTATTTATGTGAGATTCCAAATAGATATTATGTAATTATTTAAAGATATGCAATTTTTTGACTAATGCGTGTGTGTAATAATAGAAGATTGGAAAAAAAAAAATATTTTTGAAATTATATTATATTTTTTTTTTCATTTTGGGGAAGTCTTAGAGTTTATTTTAATAGTTTGAAGTCTCCCGAGTCAAACTTTATTGAAAACTAATTACCGTATCGCTTATATACCTTTCCTAAACAAAAACTGGATGTTATATCCATAAAGGTTTTACAAAACTGTTTTGAGCCTATTTGTTGCTTATGTAAACAGGAAATTAAGAGTATCATGTGTGTGTGTGTGTGTGTGTGTGTAGGAATAATATTAAGAAGATCGTTCCTTAGTGAAATTAGTTAAAAACGTGAATAAAAATAGGTTTTTGACCAAAATATATCTGGATTTTTAAGATACAAAGGACCTTTGGTACTTAAAGTCCCTCAAACCTAAATAGGTATCTTCTAGACCAAAACATAATATTTTAATACTATTTGGTTAATCAATAAATTTATTAGTTTTTAATATTGGTCTTCTATTACATTTATGGTCCTGTATATATAGGCAACAACCGGTTCAAAGTAATTGTGTAAGACTTTGAATATTAATGGCAAAGTTTTGGTTCTATAATATACGGATAAGCGAAACGTTATAGGTATATAATAAATTTTGACTTGTGATACTTCTAAAATAAAATATGAAACTTCTCCGAAAAGGAAAAAAATATATATACAAATAAACCATATCTCACAGAAAGTGTTTTTTTCGCAATGGTAACCTTTATATTGCGTAACCTTATATTTTACGCATTGACTACATATCCACCTTAGAAAAACGAATTGTCATTTAATTTAATTTAAAGTATCTAAGTACCTTTTTTTTTGCAAAATAAGACTGTATACATACTTATGTATGTTACATATTTCTCGTGCCACACATAATAATCGTGTTAACAATAAATTCAATTGAATGTTTGTGCAGATGTCTATGTATATGGATGCAACCTCAATAAACAAATTTTTAGCCATCCATACCTTAATATATCGAATCACTCTATTTAAAGATAATTTTTAAAATCCTTGAGTTTCATTACACCGAGGTTAAATTGTATAAGTAAAAAATGACAACATTTAGGAAAGAAAGTCAATTTAAAATTATTATAAACTAACATCACATCAAGAGCAATGAGCTGCCACCATCTATAGACAAGACTGCTTACCAGAACCCAAGAGAATATAGTCAGTAGAATGAGAAAACAGAAGAGCCGAGTTCAGAACTGAATAATTTTCTTTGCATTAAAAATAATTTCACTGTGAGTGAATAAATTCACACCAGCACCAAGAAGAGGATGAGCAATCAAGGATAAAACCAAGTGAGATCTCTAACATACATTTCACGAGAAACTTCGATAGTCACAGATATCTGTTCTACCAACAAGTTCACCTTACAAATTAAAATTGTTTTCATTATTAACATAAAGTTCTTATAATCAATGGTAAACATAATACCAACCACTACTTAGCAAATTTTAACCTCTTTGGGATACCCTTTATATTAACTTTATTACAAAGAATTAGAGGCTTCACTTTTATTTATAATGATTAATTTATTTTATCCCCTAAATCATAAAGTTCACATCTCCTATTGTCCAGAAATAACACTCTATACATTAATTCTTATAATGACAGTTTATAAGAATAAAACAGATAAAGAAAATTATAATGAGCAAAATTTAAAGTAAAGTTGGACGTCCTTGAAGAATCGTGGTTGAACCAACGATTGAAGAAGCCAACCAACCCCGTAGCGTGGGGTTGGCATTAATGCGTAATAGTTACCACACTCAATAAGATAGGCTCATGCAGGAGTTGGAAACTTGTGATGCTTCTTGATCCCATTATAGACGGAGCAACAAGTTGGTAGACCATCGAGTAACCCAGGGCAGTCTCGCATCGTTCCATAGTGGGACGGATGACTGAACATTCACTAATATCTCCATTTCCACTGATTCTTAAAAACTACCTCTGTTATCATTTTAAAAATATTTTAATGCATTATTTAAAAAAAAACTGTAAAGATCATATAAGGTCTTCAAATACTTTGAATTTTTCGTAAATTTATTATTATTTAAGCATATTAAATATGAAATACTACCCAAAGTCCAAATACGTCTTAATATAGTCATTTAAATGAGTCTTCTATAATTAATTAGAAATTTAGACCGTTTGTATAGTCGTAATAGTTGGAATCGACGAGCAGTTTCCTGTATAGTATGAGGAATCCATTGAGGATTTTACGAAGAATTTAGGATTGTAAGGATTGGATACAAAGGGAATTCGGAAGTTTGTTGGAGCCCCAAAGCTCAACTTCGTAAGTCGAGATACGCCTTATTGTAATAAATAGGATGTTTAGAGCATTTCCGACGTGCAGTTTCCTGTATAGTATGAGGAATCCATTGAGGATTTAACGAAGGATTTAGGATTGTAAGGATTGGATACAAAGGGAATTCGGAAGTTTGTTGGAGCCCCAAAGCTCAACTTCGTAAGTCCGAGATACGCCTTATTGTAATAGATTGGATGTTTAGAGCACTTCCGACGTGCAGTTTCCTGTCTTTTCAGTCTTGGATAAGGATTTCAAGTTCATGTATTGTCCAAATGTAGTCTAAGGTAGCGGATCGGTTCGACAGGGGTAAGTAGAGTATTTTTAAAGGATACTGTTCAGTAAATACTGAAAGTAAGTCATAGGTTCACGACGGAGATTAAAAGTGATTTGATAGGATCTGTTAGAATTTATTATCATCATTCAGTTTTATGCCACTCTTCAAGGATTGTGATTTGGAATACAACTGATGGGTCTTTATTCACTGATAGCACAAATATGTCATCGGCATAATTGGTTAGGACATCGCTGGGATAGTTTGAGATGTAGAGGGAAAAAAAGTTTGTGAGTCGTGAGCCAGAAGTTGCTTCGCTATATCAACATTTGATTGAGAAGTAGCGTACAACACTGTTTAATTAACGATTAGCCGAAAAAGTTAGTATGGGTAAGTGATCATTAAGAACTTAACGACGTTTAGTATTCTATATTAGAGGTAATAAACTTAACTACATTTTTCTAATAAAAAAATATATAATTTTTTTTTTAATTCTGTAAAAAATATTATTATCAGATGATGGGAAGGAGTTAAAAACATGATTATTCATCATACAAAAATCGGCTACAAATAATTTTCAATTTTTTTATTGATAGTAGTTTTCATGATATTTGCTAAAATAAATTGATTTATCGTTGTTCGGACAATAAGTTTGATTTATAAAAAACTTCATTTCAGAAACCATTGGACGTACAGATGTCTGCCACAGCTCAAATTAAAGCTAGTTAAATTGACTATAAAATAGTTAATTATGTTCATCTTTGTAGGAGTAGTAGTTTTTATGATATTTGATAAAATAAACACACAAAATGTTAATTTCTAGTTGTTCGTATAAAATATTGGATTTATCTCTAGATCAAACACAGGTCTGCCAACACTCAAAATAAAAGAAATTTAACTTTCTATAAAGTAGTTTATGACACTTATCTTCGTAGTGGTAGTAGTTTTTATGATATTCACAAATGAATATGAATTTGGCAAATGAAAATTTGTCTGAACAACTATAAATCAATTTATTTTAGCAAATTTCATGTAAACCATTACTCCTACGAAGATAAACATCATAAACTACTTTATAGCTCATTAAACTAGCTTTCATTTGAGTGCTAATAGACATCTGTACGTCAAATGGCTTTTGAGATATAGATTTTTCAAACTAAATTCACTAACTACCGATCTTTCAGTACGTCCCATACAACATTTTTATGAAATGTTGCTTTTTAAAAAGCTATATCTCGAAAACTATTGGACGTAAATAACTCTATTAGGGCTCATATTTTAGAAAATTTACTTTTCTTTAAATCTACGTTCTCTTAGGTTTTCTTGTGTTGTTCCTACTATTTAAGATATAGAGCTCCGAATGAAATTTTTTTTAAACGTTTGGAAACAGCTGCCATTTTTTATTCCTCCTACCTGTACTTGGCAGACTCATCAGTTTTGACTAGTAATTATACATAGATTTCATTAAAGTAATCAAAAATTGGGGTGAGATAACTGCCTTTATCTCTTCTTGGGCTCTTGTAATAAAATGGCTCGAGGCCTGGAATAATTCTACTGGTTCCATGTTATTGACCGCACAATGGAGGTAACTTCAGGTCAAGAGTATATTTGCTAAATTTAGCCTATAGAAGGCTAAATTTAGCAAATAGCTCCAACAACAAACTGAATAGTTTGCTGATATTTTTACATTTGTGTCTTTTACCTTTTTGGGGTCGAAAGTAATAAAAAACAATTAGATTTGCAAAAATCTTACTCTTGAAACAATTTCGATGAAGGAATATGCATTTGAACTGTATTTTAAAGTACAACCGACCCTGTTTTTTCAAAGGCTTATAAATGCATTAAAAAAAAAAGTGAACTTTTGTAGTTATTTTAAAAGAAAAAACACAAATTTTAAAAAATATCCCATAACTATCAATATTTTTCCACTTTCTTTTCTTGAACGATGTCACGTGGTGCCTAGATATCGTAATTTGGATATATTACAGATAAGTACTTAACTCTTGAAGGTAAATACAAGGTTTGACCAGATTGATCATTTAGTTTTTAATTACAATGTCATATAAAGAATCATTGGAAGATCGTTGATTGGTTGTGTAATATATAAAAAGAAGATAGTCCGAGTGCTCTCAAAAGAATCCAAATAATAATAAAATTATATATTGTGAGCCAACGTTTCGGCCTACTTTGCAGGGCTTTAGTTGTTTGTATTTTTTTAGCCCTGACAAAGCCCTGCAAAGTGGGGTGAAATGTTAGCTCACAATAAGTAGTTTAATTACTATTTGAGTTTTCTTGCACCATCTTTCCTTTATATCCAGAAATTATATTTTAACGTAGAAAACAAAAATTAATTTTACCATAGCGTCCAAAGTTTGGGATATGGGCTTACTTCAATACTGTTTACTATATTTTAATTTTTTTTTTAAATCAACGGGAGGGAAAGTATGAATTGATATTAAAATTAGATTTTCGAATGTGGAATTGAAAATATAACTCTCATTGAATTTATAGATGATTATTTTTTTTCAATACCCTTTTCAATTTAATTGACTGAGTCTCTCTTAGTATCATAAATGTTGCTTATTAAAAGAGAATTGTTTAAATAATTTATCCAGCATAGTAGGAATTTTCCGTAAGTTACCTCAAAATTTGTGTGCGATGTAGTCCAATTGATATCATATTTGCTAACGAACACATATTTTACACCACCGTTAACATTCGGGATGAATATGGTTTCGAACCACAAATTTCAAAAATGAATACCTTTCATTAATCAAGGTATTAATAGATTTTTTGATTATTAAAAATTGATAGCTAAAAAATAGAGTGCCTCACAAAAAAAAAAAAAAAAACTCAACTATTTTTTTCTGCAAGTGTATTACAAACAATTTACAATATATATTGAATTCCGAAACAGGTACAGATATAATGCTAGTGAGAAGTCTTATCCTATGGACGGTTTTAGTCAACCTATCTCTCTCCATCGCTCCCCTCTCCCCTACCCCTCTATCTCTTAACAGTATATTTATTTATTTAAATTTTAATTTATTCATGCCTCTCTCTCAAATGTTTAGGCAGTTTTTAGAATTAATAAAGCTTTAATCACAATTTTTCAATTGATATAACTTAGAAATGAACATTGGACTATAGGTAACCCAGTACCGATCCCAGAAACCAACTGACCGTATTTATTATATAGATAATGACAAAGTAGAATAGGAGTAAACTGACTTATTATATATCCCGTTAACCTATGAAATGATTTATATATAAAAAAAAAGAAGAAGTAAACAGTTGGATATCTGCGAACACTGTTTAATATTGATGCAAACAGTATAACGTTATTTACGATAGTTGTAATATTTTGGATTATTTATCTGAGATGTAAAAATTTGTTAATATGTTCATATATCTACATGTTTAATAATTTTTAACAAGTGTAGTAAGATATAATAAGGAGACTAACAGTGCTGAGAGGAACTCAATAATGTATATTCAGCTACAAATAAATATAAAACGCTTCGGATTTCATTGGTTACATTGATACATGTCATCAATTCTAATATCACTCCTAGAGTTCCCAGCCTGTCGACATGTGCTAGATCCCACTTATCTATGACGCACTTGATGTACTTTCAATGATATGGTTGGTTGTCTGCTTATCATAAGCTTCGAAATATAAAAATATAATTTTTAAATCACTAAACATTTGTCATTGATTCTCTCAACTTGTCCTCTTTTTTTTCATACTCCTTATTGCTTCAGATTCCTGAATTGAAAATAAAAATATTTAAATTAGAATAAAAGACCCTAATTACATTTTTATATGGATTTCATAAACATTTTACAATGTGAACTAGAGAAACAATATCTTCATACAGAATAGTATAATATTTATTAAGTACAGGATAGACCACTCCACACAAATCCTTAAAACTTAAACCATTAAAAAACTATGAATAATTGCTAATTGAAGTTGAAGGAAAGAAAAATAATTTGATAAAAGTGATAACAGAAGTTCAGACAATCTTTTACAAGATTTTGAGGATCATCTCTTTCATTGAAATAGTAGTCATAATTTTATTTTTTTTAAAGCAGACTTAATAGTCTGACAAATTTAGATTTCTTTGTCTTTAAGAGACATTTAAAAGGAAAAACTAAATAGCTGTTTCAAGATAATAAAGCTTGAAAGAGATAAAAGGTTATCAGTTTGACAAGACGGGATAGATTAATGGTCATATCTGTTGTTAATGTTCTTCGTTGATGTAAAAAAAATATATATATAATTTATCGATTACAATATATCATATGCCACTTGAAGATCCAATCAAAATAATTATTATAAGGTGATAGAGTAGTTTATTTAGATATGTAAGAATTCAAAATTTATAAGAAATAAGAATAAAAATAATGACACTAAATTAAAATAAAATAATACCTTAAACACATTAATTCCTACATATAATATTTACGGTCAGGCTGGGAAATTCCGAACCACGCCAGTCCCCCCATTCATGAAGGAAAAAGCAGGATTCCAGAAGTTACCGGCGATTCCCTCTGAACCCCATCATAAACGACATAAATCATTAAGAGAGATATTTAACAAAACAAAGTTACAATAAAATCCAATATTGTATAGAATTGAGGTTTTTTGTTTGAAAGTTTGTAATTTTTTTAAGGTATTCCTGAAAAGATAGCGTATTTGATTTACCTTTGATTCATAAAGAAATAAAATGTGCAGTATTTTATTTTCCTACCTCAAACCATTCGTGTGAAATATTCTGAGAATATTTTGAATTATGGTCCGTTTGCTAATTGTTTAAATATGCCATAAATTAGTGATGTTTTCAGCACGTAAGTATAAGTTATGCAATAAGTACAATTTGCAAAATTAAATAAGATAACAACTGGACATGAAAGAACAACATTTAACTTTTTCATTTATTTTTTGAAAGATTATTTAATTCTGTTATTTAATATTTATTGTTTGTTTGAAATGGTGTAAAATAGGGAGGTCATAAACGCGCGTTGGTTATTAGTGTTTAAATCTTTATTATTATTCCATTTATTGATAAATATTAATAAAACGATTTGCCAGACTTGGGTAACAAGCAATAGTTATGTAAGTGAGTACATTCATGCTAGAATCGAAACATATACATTATTATAAAAACAAATTCGTACCATTTACAATTATAAAATAAAAATACCAATCACATGCATACTCTATTATGTACTCTACATACAACTCCATGTATTGGCTTGAATCAATTAATTTATATTATTTATGAATTTAATGTTAATTTCTGAAATAAATAATTTGTGTTTTTTTTGCATTCCCTTTAAAGTATATAAAAAATGAGTTTGGATGAGTAATGTTTTTGTTATCTTCTAAGTATTAAGCGGAAGGGAGGGAGTGGGAGGGAGTAATAACCCTAATCTTCTTTAAAACAAAAGTGAAGCAAAAAAGCTACATATACGTAAGGATGGTTCACGTTGAGTTTGATAGAAATGTAAATAATTGTAATATAAACAGAAATAGTAGGGAGCCAGTTATTGTTTCTTTCTCTCCCCCAGCTCCTCTGCCACGCCCCTGAAAAGCACATAAGACCCGCATTTTTGGCTTCACTATTACTGTCATTTTATCCCTTCCATTATACTCCTATCTCCAAGGTATTTTGAATGAGAACGGACAGCTAATTCTGTAGCTGTGATATATTGAAGAGTTTAAGATTACAATAATTTTTAAGAGATATTTTAACTTTTCAAGGGAGAATTTTAAATGTTTGATTGATGTTGCCCGTACGAAGTAGCCGATATTGTTGTTCATAGGAATATTGTAAACATAGCGAGGCGGATCTAATTCAATCTTGTGTCATGCCTGGTTAATCACTCACTATTTTCCATGTATTATTCAATTTATATGAAATTCTGAACCAGTTCAGTTCGGAGAATATTGGAAGTGGGAGGAACTGCTTGCGTCAGGCGACGGCATACTTTTTTATCGATGTTTTGTAATCGGAAATAAACCAGTCCCACTTTTCCTGGTATACAATCAAACAGTCGATTCACACATCTTTAAACAATATCTTCGGATAGCAGCTGCCGCTCGCTGTGTTATCGGATGATAGGTAAATCTGTCCGGCGGCCTTGGCTGGCAGCTGCTGTATGGGCCTAGGTCACGGCCTGGTTAAAATAGTGCTTCCAGCTATTTGTACGCTCCTCCTCTAGACCTCTACTGGAGGTTCCAAGACTATCTCCAGGTTGTCTGTAGTCGTGGATGTTTAGAAAGCTGCGGAAGAAACTCCTCTTATACAAGAAGTACGTTGTAGGAACTCATTCAAACGTATGTAATCCAAGCCAAGTGCGGAAGTGATCCAACTTAAAAATATCCATGCGAGACAAGAAATGTTCCATCTATGAGTTTAATCAGATATGTTTTTAAAAACTAGAGAATAGGAATGGAATACTGATTATCCAAATAACATAATGATTAATAATTTAATTTAATTTTGATAAAGTTAAGTTTGTTTCTTGGAAAATAAAATATTGCGTAAAATATATGGATTAATATTTATATATATTTTTATAACACATACATTTTTGTAATAATTTTAGGGTAAAGTTTATTTTATTTTATCTGTTTATATTTAATATTATTAAATTTGTGTATCAATAGGAAAGCAAATTTTCTTTTCAGTATTATTTTGGTTCTTTGTGGGGTTTTCATTTTAGGTCCTCTGTCTATTATTAATATCGAACCAGGGATACGTTTTTTTTTTAATCTGGGGAAGAGGTTTGTGTATTTTCATTTACGAAAAGTCCTTTGGCCCGGTTTGTTCGATCATTGAACAGATGTGTGTAGACAGGGTTTGGTATTGAATTCACTAAGCATTTTATCATTATAATTTAATAATTCATTAGTGTATTATAATTATTAACGATAATTATAACACTTAGCGCTGACAACCAAAGCATAACAAAAATGTTTGGATTAGAGATAAACAAATCGTTTACCATCTAAAAATACTACAGCTGGTTTCGAAAAGAAGTTAAAATAGTATAAATAATAATAATAATTTCATATTTAATTTTCAAAAGGATTTAATTAATTTAAATTCATTTTTAAAGTCAAATAGCGAACAATCAAAACTTAACAAGTATTTTTTTTAATAATTTATTTACTGTTATTTACAACTGTATAAAAATATACAAAACAAGTAAGTGGGAAGATCTCGAGACCATCTTCTTTTCAGACGCCTAGGAGGATTATTAGGTAATGAAGGAGAAGCCAGGTTCAAAACAATTAGGTTTAGGTAGTTGGGAATTTTATCATGGAAGGATTGGTATCTGGTTCTGGCCAAATCGGTAACATATGGAACATTGAGGTTCTGATGGATAACTTGATTTGTGACCTAGTAAGGAGAATTAAGGATTTTACGAAGGATTTTGGACTTAGAGGATTGGATTCGGGAGGAATCCGATGGTATGGAGTCCCATAGCTCTACTCCGCATGTCCAGATTGGCCTTATTATAGTCATGTAGATCAGTCTTTTGCAATGGATTAGAAGTTTAGACCGTTTTTAAAAATATTAGATTGCTATAATTGAAAATTAATCTTTCGATCTGAATTTCCATGTTTGGCCTTAGCTGGTTACTATTTGGATTTTTCTAATGGTGATATGAGCTTGCCTTTCTGTTAGATGGAAGTCTAGTACCCTTCAAATGTTATTTGGTGTGGCTGTTAGTCTAGACTACTAACGTGGAAGTCCAAGATAGTTATTTTGTTTTAAGAAACTCGAGCTTCTGTGAGGAAAATAAAAAAAGAATATCCAGTAGTTTAATTTCATTTTACCGGTTCATCACTGCTCTTAAAATGAGTCTATGAAAGCCCCTTGCCAATCTTATTCAATTTCTGAAAATAATTAGATTAAACATGGGGCACAAAAATAATCAAGATTCTAAAATAAAATTTATATTAAAAAGTATAAAAAATAAAAAAAATTATTTAGTTCTAGCTAGAATGTTTCAATTTTAAATTTTTATTCAGGTTTATTACCTTAGAAAGGTTCATAATAATGTTTTATTTATATATAAATTTAAACAGAATAATATTTTATAAATAAAATTAAACGGAAGATTAACTGTTGGTTTCAAGCACCCTGTTCATCTCTGATTAACAATTATAATAATAAATGTATGCCATAATATTTAATTACAAACTTTTATATTTGTCATACAAATTATAAATACAAAATCATATCATTATTTCTTTTCTCTCCATTTTACGTAAAAAAATTGTATCCAATATTTTAAAAAAATTTAAATTTTAGCCTCTAAGTAGAAAATTACATCATCACAAATCTGAACGGTGATTTTTTTATTTGAGGTTCTCGTCATTAAGCTAGGTCAATGTAAGAGCTCCCTCTAAAAATGTTTTAATTAAAATTTTTTTAAACTTTTCTAGAAAACAAAAAAAAGTTTAAAAATGGATTAAGGACTGATTCAATGCTATGATATTTTTATTGTTAGTACCTATCAGATAAAGCGAGAAAAAAAATATGTTCTCTTAAATATCATAGTTAGAAACTTTCACTAAAAATTGTGGTAGTCTCCCAGAACGAAGATAAAAATAGTAAGATAAGAAAATTAAAAACAAACTAACGTCAAAAAAAAAAAAATCTGTTCATTAGAACAGCATGTTCCGAATCTATTTATTTCCTATTGTCTTCCATAATTGAGATTCTGGACGCAGAACGCATTCGCAGGGTTGGCAACCTTCTTATAGACATGCGAGCATGATTTGAAGATTAGTTGCTTGATTATTTGAAAGTAATTTCTTCGAAACATGTAAGTATGAGGTTGATCGTTTTATTTTTAAGATCGTTCTTTTTGTGACTTTAAATCCTTCTTAAAAAGAAATGCTAAATAACATAATTCAAACCCAATTTATTTATTGGATTAAGTTAATAAAATATATTTTATAACTTCTAATTTATAAGAAAAAGTAAAGAATATTCGAAGGCCATGAAGGTATCACCAAAATATATTTGTTTCAAATACCACGCTTTTGTTTTGTTTTTCACATTAAGTGCAGCATACTAGATACTCTTTTTAATTATTTAATACCGGATGGGCCTTGTGGACCTTACATGGTTCATATAATTGTTACATTTCATTTATTTTTTTAAACAATTGATTATGGGTGGGAGGGTATACTCTTGTACAAAAGGACACCACTAAGTATATACAATGTTATAATTAAAAGTAAATAAGATAAACTAAATAGATAAAAATAATGCTTCTTAATAAAAGAGAAAAGTAATAACAAAAAAATTAAGACAATCAATTACCCTTTAATGATAAAAAATTAAATAAAGTTAATTTGAAGAAAAAGAAGAGAGAAGAAAAAAAAAAAGTAAAATAGAATTAGTGTGAATAATAGAATTAATAAATATAGAATTTATAACAGAATGTTCTGCAGCAGCATGGGCTTCAGTCTTCGGGTTGAGGTTGGGTTTCCCAAGTTGTTGGTCACTGATCCTTTAACTGTCGGCAACTGGGAATGGAACTTCATGAACCGTTTTTGGTGTAATCCTCTATTGACTCCATTTGTAATTCCCGATGCAATTGGCTATTTATTATGAACCAAGGAGCATTCACATACTACATACTCGTATCAAAAATAATTAATGAGGTGTAGATAGTTGACCGTAGATTAATGATTGGAGAAGTTTGTCGGAGGGGGAGGGAGGGGGGTGCGGTCAGCAAAGAACAGCATAAATAAACAAAACAATATTTATTTATTTTATCCCGAAGTTTCGACCTGATTTTCAGGGGTTATGGCTTAGAAGGTAGGCCGTAAAAAACTCACCGTTTTTTCGCAAAATTTTTAGGCCTATCTTCTAAACCATGACCCCTGATGAAGACATAAAAATCAGGTCGAAACGTCGGCATAAAATAAATAAATATTGTTTTGTCTATTTATGTTGTTCTTTGCTGACCGCACCCTCCGACAAACTTCTCCAATCAAAAATAATTAATTTTTCTAGTATGCTCTAATAAAAGAAAAAAAAATTAAACGGCCCAATGTTTGTCAAGATACAGCATACAATTATTGTACTGCCTTTGGAGGCATAGCGGTATGGAAAGTCCAGATGTTTTGATTTATTTTGACTACTATCTCATGTCTGTTTGTGTCCCTAGGAATACATTTGAATAAGAAGATTAATATGGCGTTTATATTAAGGCAAGTTTCAACTCGATGATAGATAGCTGGTACAATTTGTCCTCTGCCACATTACACGTTGTAGGCGAAGGTACCACCTGTATCGGAGGCGTCTATAAGGTGATACTCAGCCCCATGTTATCTTTAATATAATGCTATCGGCTAAACAATAAGATCCTCCAGCCTGGAGAAGAGAGAGTGGAATGCGGCCGTTGGAGGCAGGTAAAGATTACTGCTCGTCTTTTTTGTTCCGGCCTCGTTCTCGGTACAGCCCCTCGCCTCTCGCAGAGCGTACTCTCTCTAATCCACCTTTTGTGGTCACATCTCAATGGGATAATGCTAGTTCGAAGGCTCTAGTCCCAACAATTAGGCTTATTGTCCAAAGTCCGTTTGTGTCAAAGATCATAATTGTGCCTAACAGGTATAGGAGTGCTGCAAAAAAAGAAGTCCTGTAGCATCAATAAGAATACTTGGAATTCCTTCTTTCTAAATATTTTATTCAAATAGCTTCTGGTTTACTATAATTGTCAGATTTTTTTTCTGGTGATAAAATAATAAAATACATAACATGATATAATAAATACCTGTTTATATAGCATAGTCATTACAAAGAGTATGAACCATTATATATATAACCATTATATACTAAATATTCATCTGTTTTGGTCTATACACTGCATTACTACTAGCACAATTGGAAAAGTCCAAAAGTACCTTAATGTTCTTTTTTTCAATGAATGATCAGGCTAAGGTCTTACACTACAGATAGCTTAACTTTGTCGCACAAATATCATGAATGAAATTTTAATATAAATTTATAAAATTTAGGATGTGGCTAAAATTGGGCACTTGGTAACTTAGATGCTTTTTCTGTAAAACGTTTTAATTTGTTCCCTATCGATCCAAGAACGTTGTGTAAAAATACGATATAGACTAAAACAAAAATAACTGCCATTTAGGCTCTTCTTGCAATTTCTAAAGACCTCAATGTGCACTCACACCAAGGGCGTAGAGCCGGTTCAGTAACCTCACATATATCTTGATTGAGTCAAGCTAGTAAATGTATAATTGTCAACATCAAAGAATAAATAAACAAGATGATCACCGCCACTAATTAATTTATCATAAGCAATGGAAGAATGGCAATTGCATTTTTCCAAGTAGACCTCATTATGGCGTAAATTCTTGACAAAATGATTATACATTTAATAGAAAGAGCAAATTTAAATTTTAAAGAAATTTTAATACTTTATATAAGTTTTTGAGAACAGATAATCCTAAAAGATGTTCTTGTATAATTCTGACAATAACTTCCAATGTCATCCAAAACTTTACAAAAGTCAATCCATGGTTTCGTCACAATATTATTGATTGAATAAAACTTTATAAATCTTATGTTCCGTAATCCTAAAAGTTTCAATTCCATAAAAGATTTTAGTAACAGTTGGCAGAAACAGTTCGTAGGAAGGCTATCTCAACAACATTCGGATTCGCATTCGGCCAGAGTCGTAAAAGATACGGCGTCCTTAGGAGTTGACCTATATTTCCTTTTATATCCGGCTAGACTTTGGAACTTGTAACTCTGGCGTAACTAAGCTAGTGTGATAGTGATATATGGAACTCTGGGAAGATTTATTCAGAACAAGTTCATATCCAATAATAAATCGCTCAATTTAGTTTTATACTATCGAGTCTATTTCGCAAAAACAGAATATATATCCCTAAGCGTCAATTTGACATTTTAACAACAATATATTTTTATCTAACATTTTTATATACGTTTTTACTTTATAAATATAAAATGCACAATAATTATTATATTGCTTAGGTAGATACACTATTACACGATACATTTGTCTGCCTACTAATTGAATTACAACTGTGTTTTACAATTTCATAAAAAAAAAAAAAAAATCCAAAACAATATTGAAATAAAATAAAAAACATATCATCGATTAATTTTTACAGTAAAATACATATGCTAGATTCTTTTATGTTTAGATATATAGGTTATAGTTTTAGTAAAATTTCCTATTTCTGTTTTTAAAGGGGTTAGGCTAAAATTGGAAGAAATTATGGATCAGTTTTATAAATGTATTCCTGTACGGTATCTATATTTAGTTCTCATTGCATTTTAGTTATTATAGTGTAGTGTGGGTATTCATTAATAATTATGATGCATTTGTTTTAGGATACTTGTAGTTTTTTTTTCATTTTGGCTGAGTTAGTGTACCTTCATACATGGCAGGACAGTGTTATATGTATTGTATATATGTCCGTTCATGGATTGATTGGTATATTGTTTATTGTAGCAACCCAATATATTTGGCCAGCATGGCTAAATAAAGCAGTTCTCTCTAAACACAAATAATAAATCCATATAGAATTTTTTTTCCTACCCTTCATTTAAATAAAATTTGTACTTCATACATATAATACATGAAATATATTATTTAAACTTTACTGAGTCTTACCGTTTTGATAACCATGTGGCATTATAAGGTGTTGATATGAGTCCAGTTAAGGTGGTTTAGTCTAGCTATAGCCTATGGCTATAAATCCATATAGAAATATGGATACATTTTATTTATTATTTTCCTCGCATTTACTAATGATTGTATAAAAGTTTGTTGTCTAACGTGACTTCTGAAGATTTAACTGATTTGGTAAAAAGGGTAAGTAGTATCGTTGAATCGATGAAAGTATAGGCCATCGTCCCATGAAAATAATGACTTCTGTTTTTTCAGTATTTAGATGTAACCCCTATTTTTGCAGTACTTACTTATTATATGGAATATACAGTAAAAGAAAGGATTGCAATCGTGAAAAATCTTTAATTCGAGATTTTGACTGAAGCCCTTATTTTGTAAAATAGTCCAAAACAACCAATAGTCCATAGTCTCGCAAAATTTTGTGTAAGTAGGTTTTTGAACAGCCTAGCTCAAAAACAAAAAATTGGAAGAAACTAAAATTACACATTTAAGACGGTGGTTATATGCCTGAGATGTGACGGAAACCTTTTCTCTAAAATCGACGGACTGGAAATATCATATAGAATTATGCCGTATCATAGGAAAAGAGGGCTATATTAACATATCCGAATTTTGGATAGTCATAGATAAATAAATTGAATAATATTAGGCTAAAAATAGAATCCCATAGGACATCTGGCAATGGTATGATAGATTTAATATTACATCAGATATAAAAAAAATTATAGATGGGTTAAGATAGTAATCTTAACCCATCTATAATTTTTTTTTTTATATTTTTATATTTTTTTTTCATATAGGAATGGAATATTTATATATTTTTCGTTTTTTAGATTTCTTTCTGTATTTATTTTTTTATCTTTATAGTATATCTTTAATCCCAAGGACTCTACCTAAATAGTTAGAAAGATTATATTAAACACAAAGCTAGTTGAATTATTTAAAAATTAAAAGCAAATCTTTTTATTAATTCACAATTTAGTCGGTAGCAAACATAGGTTGATTTTTTATAGAGAAATGGAGCTGAATTCGATGATTTTTTTTTCGGCTAGTATTTTAATAAAGGAGAAATCTAAAAATCACAATTTTTTTTGCAGAAAAACACACAAAATCTAAAAATTAGAAAAAAAAAAAAATAGAAATCAGCAGAAATCCTAAAACTAGAAAAAATATATTGTTTTATTTAAAAAAATTAAATTTAAATTTTTGAGCACTATGCTGACATATAAGCTAACTCAACAGATTTTTAAAAAAATAATATATTATATTATTGAAAAAAAAAATCTAGATCATAATAGTCCCATCCAACTATACATCATAATCTACAAAAGTTATACATACAATCGTATTTTATTATCCCGCTATATGCTTATCAGTCGAGATAAATATTAAGCGCACTAACGTGTACTGCAGAAAGCTGCACTTGACTGCAATTGCGGTTTCTAGATTCACTCAATACTCGTTTAAAAAATGTATTTGTTTCATGGCATTGTTATTTTAGTGATATTGGGTAGATTTGAAAGACTTAGTGGAATGATGTAGATTCCTGTACCATAGAAAGTCATAAGTTGGAAAAAAGTATTTTTATTTTAAGTCTAGCTACCCAGCAATACTTCGCTATTGCTATATTTAAGGATGTATATGGATTTAAAGAACACAATTGATAGTTTGTTATAAATTATTGAATTTAGTTAAAATTTAACATTTACGTATACTTTATTATTATTATGATTAATGATTAAGGTAACATAAATTAAACCAATATTTGCGATATTGGACAATTAAATATGGAAATTCATTGAACTTCATTAAAATTCAAAAATTCATTTTTTTTTGTTTTATTTATTGCTATAGTTACAACTAAGTTATAAAAAAAAAATAAATAAAAAGATTTCATGAAGTTATATTACCTCTGGAATACTCTGATAAGTATTAATGAAAAGAGCGATAAAAAACGTAATTAAACAAATATTATCAAGAAAAACTAAAAAAAAAAAAAACAATCTATCGATTTTTCCTCTTGAATAATTTTCAACGCTTAATGAAAATGTTCTTACTTTTGTTACGATATTAACCATTTCCATTTCATTCAAGTTTTATTCTTAATAATATAATTGATTGTTTATTCGAATTTCTAGAGTGATTAAATTTCTTCTAATTGTTTCTAAGTAAAGGTTAAAAATTAAAAGTTTAAATTTTTTGTTTCAGTTAAAAGCTATTAACTTATATATTCACTTTTTAAAAAAAGTAAGTAGAACGAATTAAATTATTGGTAAAATAAATTAATCAATAAGTTTAAATTTTGCCGCTTTTACTTAAGGCCGTTTGCAATTAAATATCTTTTTTATTTAATAATCTATCCTACTTTTTTCACTTTAAGGAATTTAACAATCTTTAGCCAGATTCCATAAAATTGATTGGTTGTATAAGAATTTTCAATATATTCTTTATATAAAAAAATATTATTTTGCTGGAATAATTTTGCTATGAAAAACAATTTATTATAATAATGTTTGGACAGTTAATTAATGATAAAAATGATTCAAACATATTTAAAATCACAAATAATCAATTCTGTAATTACTATCCTAAAATAATTTATTTCATGATTTCATACTTTTTCAATGTCATATCTCCTATCTTTAGGGCACGGAGGAAAACGGCCTATTCAACGTCAAAGGAATGTGGTAAATATTGTTTTAAAAAAGAAACAAGGATTTCCCTCTAACGAATCTGAATTCCCCGACTGCGTATACCATCATCTAATTATACTTATTGTTCACCTACCTAATTATGAAATATTTACATACATTTTTAAAAATTATATGTTAGAATATAAAATTATATGTTTTTAAAGTTTACAATAGGGACAAAAATACGTTATAAAATCATATTTATTAAATTATAAACAGAAAAAGAAAAACTAAAAGATTTTTTTCGATTTTTTAGAGATATTGAAAAAAAATCCTATAAATAAGAAACAAAATGATTTGTAAGAAGGCGTAAGAAAATATATTTGTTTAAGTCTAGCGTACTCTGTAGTTACCCCTTGATTACTTAGACCAACTTCAGTCAAGGTTAGGTTTTTTATCAATTATTACTCGGAATGAAACTATAATACCTCATGATTACTTGTAATAGTACAACCTAATAAACTATTATCTTTGGTTTTCCATCTGTAGTGATGTGATCAACCAGCGAGTCCATAATTACCAGATCTTATTGGCCAGAAAAAATATCTGCACAGTCATACTTTAGGAAGGTATATGATGATGAAGAAGAACAAACAAGAGAGAAATGCTTTATTCAGCCATGCTGCCCAATTACTTTAGTTTACCACAGTACACATAGTAAAAGAACCCAAGAGAAGAAAAAAGGCAGTTATTCCACCCCAATTTTTGATTACTTAATTGAAAACTAGGGATAATTACTAGTCAAAACTGACGAGTCTGCCAAGTATAGGTAGGGGGGATAAAAATGGCGGCTGTTTCAAAACGTTAAAAAAAATTAATTTTTTATTCGGAGCTCTATATCTTTACAACTACGAACAACAATAGAAAATCTAAGAGAGCATCATTTACAGTAGAGTAAATTTGCTTAACTTTAAGCCAAAATAAGAGCTATTTACGTTCAATAGTTCTCGAGATAGAGCTTTTTAAAAGCAACATTTCATAAAAATGTTCTGTGGAACGTACTGAAATAGGAGTAGTTAGTTAATTTATTTTGAGAAATCTATATCTCAGAAACTGCGTGACGTACAGATGTCTATTGACGCTGAAATTAAAACTAGTTTAATGAGCTATAAAGTAGTTTATGACGTTTATTTTCGTAGGAGTAGTGGTTTTCATGAAATTTGCTAAAATAAAGCAATTTATTTTAGAAAATATCATGAAAACTACTATTCCTACAAAGGTAAAAGTCATAAACTACTTTATAGTAAACTCATTAAACTAGCTTTAATTTGATTGATAATAGACATCTTTACGTCACATAGTTCCTAAAATATAAGATTTCTCAAAATAAATGAACTAACTACTCCTATTTCAGTACGTTCCATAGTACATTTTTATGAAATGTTGCTTTTTAAAAGACTGTATTGAGATATTCTCGAGAGAACTATTGGACGTAAATAGCTCTATTAGGGCTTAAAGTTTAGCAAACTTATTCTACTGTAAATGACGTTCTCTTAGATTTTCTATTATTGTAGGTAGTTGTAAAGATATAGAGTTCCCAATAAAAAATTAATTATTTTTAACGTTTTGAAACAGCCGCCATTTTTTTATTCCCCTTACCTATACTTGGCAGACTCATCAGTTATGACTAATAATTATACATAGTTTTCATTAAAATAATCAAAAATTGGGTTGAGATAACTGCCTTTTTCTCTTCTCGGCTCTTGTACTAACAGCATACCAGTCAATCCATCATCGGACATATATACAATACATACATCCACATGATATAACAATAAATTTTTTTCCCTTCCTCTTTTTTTTACAATCAATTCTCGTTTACACACGAAGTACAAATATTTTTTTTTTGGTCACCGCAGTAGATCAGTTTATACGGAGAAACAAATAAATTAAAAAAATAAATATACAGATTTAGGAAAAAAACAAAATGAAAAGTTAGTTAAAAGAAATACTTCAATGAATAGATAAGTTAAAATAATTAATTTAATAAATAAATAAGTTAAGAGAGTATATAAGTTAAAACACAAATCGATAGGTCCAAAAACTAAAAAAAAAAGTATTTGTATTTTCAGTCTGGACGTCAGTAGTTAATCATCATGTTCATTTCGGTCGAATAAGGTGTAAATATATAAGAACCTAGAATACTTATATATTATTATTTATCTAGAAATAATCTCAGTTCAGTGGATTGCCCCGGTATCCATGTTACTTGTGGTAACTAATGTATCAATTTGTTTTGATCACTATATTTTTATTAAATGACCTCTCCGGCCTCTGTAAAATACATACCTTCACTAGGACTTAAAGTTGTTCGTGGATGCTGATACCTCGTTTGCATAACCGTTTGTCGAGGAACAGCATTACCTTATCAATTACTAACAACACTAAAAATCCTTGGGTTCTAGTATTAGTTTTTTATTTTTAAGGTAGTCAAGAAATTATTTCAAACACTCAACATTAAAACATGAGCTCTAGGAGTTGAATACAACGCTACTAGCCAACTGCTATAAAAAAGAAAACAAAAAAAACAACACAAACAGATTGATGGTGGTCTTGCTGTTACTCTGTTTAAAGAGCGCGTCGGGGACAATAGAAGAAAGATAAGAACCGGTGACAAAAAGAACAGGTTTTTACCTTCTAGCTTTTCCTCTGCCGGCGACGGAAAGACTTCGTGGTCCGGCCACTAAAGGCTTGTTATGTCCTGACTGGAACATATCATTACAAAGGTAAACTCGTGTACAACATAGTCCCATATCTATATTAGGGATTTATCTCGCAATAATTTGAGAACCAGGAAAGTTGAAAAATGTGATATTGGAAAACCTTTTATACCAACATTTTTGTGAAACATTACTTATAGGGATTATTATGCTCAACATAGCTTATAAACGCTATTTAGAGAAGATAATTTTCCGAAATGTTTAGGGAAAGATAAAATTTCAGTAATACTTCGATTTTACCCACATCTTCGGTCAATTGGAAAAGTTAATATTTTTTTTTTTCCGGCCAAGACTCCCATTGGAGTCCTATTCTGCCTAACCATGGTTGGGGGTCAAAGTTCTTCATTTTGTAGGACCGCCACTCAATGAAAAAAGTCAACGTCCCAGGCCGGATTCGAACCGGCACCGCCAATAGACATCAAATTGGTAAGACTGTGTCTTAACCACTGAGCTATGGGCGCCCCAAGTTAATATTTTAATAAATTGTAAAACTCTCCCTCAGAGCAGCAGTGGGGCAAGTATGTCCTTGGCAATGTCATCTGTTGTTGGTTGCACTGTCTGTAAACGTTGGAAGCAAATATTTTCCAATATACAGAGTGTATCAGATAAAAAACAATAAACTTCAGGATCCAATTATACACCTCAATTGTCAAAAATATAATCAAACTTACACCATTACTCGTTTTAATTAATTGATAGTTTAATGAGAAATTAAACTTGATACCAAAGGTTCCCTATACTTTGCATTCCAGTTCGAAATGAAGAACAAAAAAAAAACTTTTTACTCACATATTATATTATAGACAACAAGGTACAACTTTGATTCCATGTCTGTCTATAGTAAATATTTTTATTCGGGCATAATCGATAAATGATAATGGGATTTTTTTTTACTCTCTACCGTACCCATTTCTGACATGCTGGAGGATTGTCTATAGGTTACCATCCTATGCTAACCATAGTGGAAGGGTCAGGTTTTCATTATATGGGACCGCTACGAAATAAGAGTCGACCATCCAGGCCGGATTCGGATCGGGATCGCTGTAGTTCCAAGGCTGTTAAAAGCGACGCTTTAACTCCTGCTACAGACAGTCCATTTTCATGGATCCATTATTTCCCCCCTTCCACAAATTCTGAGATCGTGTAGGTTGGTTACCCAGTTGGTTCCATATCGATTTTAATAGGATTTCGTCTATTACGTTCACTTTAGCATATATAAACGTAATTCCCCTGCACACTTTCAATGCCAAAACTGTAAAATTGGGAACCCATTTTAGAGAGCAGTTAGGGATTAGTGTGAAAATGATCACGTTTATCAAATTACATCTATTAATTTCGTTTAACAATCCGCACAAAGTGTTTCTCTTAATAATTTTGAAAACGGATCCTCATTTTTTGTCCCTTTGCCAAGTTTGTCTCTACAGCAACAATGATGTGGTAAAGCGCTAAAGGGCTAGTAATAATGTATAAATAAATAGGATGCAGAAAAAAACTTTCGTTTCTCATGTGAAATTGCTATTCTGGACTTTACCCTCAACCGGTGGATATTCCTTATCCTTAGATTATTTTTTTTTTATTGTACAATCCATTGTCATGTAAATAAATAACTCAGTAATAAATACATTATATCGGACGAATGATTTGATATTAAAAGTAGATAATTAATTGTAACTGGACAGGACAGATATACCTGTCGCGCTACGGATAGTATTTTCCCAAAATAAGCAAGCCTCAAATGTATTACCTATTTCCTTAGTTAATGTAGTGAATCATGTTTCTAATTTATAAATTTCCCATGACTATTCTGCTGATTCATGGATCCAAACAACGGAATAAGCATCAGCTGTTTTTTCTTGATTGGAAGGGCAGGCGATGACTTCCTACTTGGAAGGCCCGTTAATAGGAATTATGCGTCAACCCATTAGAGGATGGGGCAATCTAATGCTGACAGCTTGATAGTCCAATGGGATCTCGACCGGTTGGAGAGCGGTTCCCTTGATAGTCCAATAGAATTGTAACCGGTTGGAGAGCGGTTTGCTATCTAGGCCTCAAGGACGGTGCATCCTCCTTCGACAGATGGTCTGTCTTAGCACCGTTTCGTAAGATGGAGAAAATACAAAATAATGGAATCTTATTACATATTAGTGGAGAGCCCCATCCTAAGGAAGGTATCAGGTATCCGCTCCCTCTTACTTTTTTATTTTTAAATCACTTGGAGCTCTTGATAAAAATTGATATTGGGCCCATTTCACACTAATTCCTCAACTTTAACTTATAGCCAAATTGGGTGAGCCGATTTTGATATTGAGTTCTGTCAGGAAAAATACCTTTGTGTGTGCTTGTACAAAAGTAGTGGAAGGTGAATATATTTGATGAAATATATACAGAGTCATTTTTATACTGACCCTCAATTTTGGGCAAACTCGGAGGTGTAGTTTTAGGAAATATAGGTGTGTCCCAATAGATTGTGTCAGTGAAAGTAGAGATAGAATTGATAATTTTACAATTACTGTTTTAATTTTTTTAATTTCAATTAATTTATATTTATTTATTTGTATTTATTCGTAACTTAGTTTTCTTCTTAATTTATTAATTTAATTTATTCTGTGTATGCACTCATAGTAAAATAGGATGACTATAAATTTAAATTAAATATGTATAGTAAATTGAACATTCATTAAGGATCACTGAACAGAGATACGGATGAGAACAAAACATAGAGAAATAAAAGGGAAATATTGACAAAGGAACAAAAAAGGAATATTTTGTAACTTAGTTATAAAAAAATAACTGTATTTAGTTATTATGAGGGGAAAACGGAAAAAATATTGTATTTTTGTTAATTAATATACGTTAATGTTTTTTTATCTTTTTATTTAAAATAATTTTCGATTCTTAAGACAAAAATTATTGCACGAATAAAAAACAATACTTCCTGTAGTAAGGAAGCAATATGATTTGAGAAAATTGGAGTGACGAAGTAAAAATTATTTTATTTAAACAATAGTATAGAGTACTAGTGATGATAATCACTAGTACTCTATACTATTGTTTTTTAATAGTGCGAAGATTACTAGGATGAATTAGGCAAACGATTACGTTTTAGAAATATAGTGTAGTTTCTAATTTTTTCCATTGCAAATTTAATAATAATCAGTATCTACTTAACTTACAATGCTTAATTTTTAACGCTGTTTCTGGTTATGCACATACTTCCTTTGGCTACAACCACCAATAATCAGTTAGAATATTTAAAAAAAATTATATTGTGATAATTTTGACATGAGGAGTAAATAATAGAAGATATATTTTTTGAAATGAAATAAACAAAAAATTCTAAATACAAATAAATATTTTATTCTGTATCTGGCTATGATATACCTATTAAGAATTCATTAGCTCATTATTATTAATTAACTGTAAACGCGTATCAGTATTATTCAATTTATAAGTTCTTTCAATTATTTTGTTTATTTTAGTTAATTTTCATTAGTATTTGTGTTTAGTTGTATTTAGTTAATTGAATTATTAGTTTTATCGCTAGAAATTAATTCATATTGTATTTTTCTAGCTTATTAATCGTGGCAGCCTCCATAGCGCCCTAATAATCATAAATGTGACCAACAAATATTTAGTTTCGATTTATCGTTTCTGTACGTTATTTTGGCACTGATCGATAGATGTCTTCTGCTCGGACCATATTGGATGTACTTTACTGAATAAAGAAATAAAAATAGAAAAAATAATAAAAAACATATATGTGTAATTAGGTTTCGGCTAGTTTTTGGGAAAACCTAAAAACAACATTTTTAAAATGAATGTTTTTAGTGAAGAAAAACTGATTAAAAAAAAAATTATAAATAATCCGTCGATAATTTACTCTTAGTTTATGTTAACAGAATCAACAATTAAGTAATTGGTTATCAGTTTACGATGTGTTTATTTACAAATTTCCTTGAGCTTATAAATAATTATTACAGGCTTCAAATACGTATAATTTACGACATGATGGTCCTCAGGGTGCGAGAGAATATATTGTATTAACTAAATATTTTACATACAATACGAACATAATTATCGAAAACAATGAAGAGGATCAGTTGACAAACGGCATTTAGGGATTTATAGTTGGAATACCTCATTATTTATCATTTGTCAGTAGTTTTTGTATAGCGTTTTAATGCTTCACCGAACAAAGGCTTAGGTATTATCATATATATACATGTACCATACATTCATTTTCATATATTTTTTAAACATTTATTATTATTTTATTATTATATGGACGACAGACTATGGAGGTTCAAGTCCTCGCGCGATGTGTTCAAGTGGTCGATATTGATCAAAAATCTATTATTCTCGGAAACAAATAAAACAAAAACGAATTAAAAAATAAATATAAATAATAAATACAGATAAATTAATGCTTGATATTCCTAAGTGTCGATTACAGAAATGTAAATCTTTTGTAAATCATTTACTTCATTATAAGTTATAATTTTAATTGAATCCATAATTAAATCTAATCCTTAATTCATAATCCAAAATCCACTATTTTCAAATAAAATCCCTTATTAACTAATTTTTTCATGATACTTGCAAGGTAAGTGTGAAATGACAAATCATAAAATTTATCTTCCGAAATATCTAGTCGCAACACTACTTGTTTATGGTATTAACCGCTCATTTGAATTTCACTATTACTTTATAAAGTAATTTTAAAAAGTATACAGACAATACGATGATTATCCATTTTTTTCTGTGCTCACATTCAGTACATATTCGGTGAAATAAAAAAAAAAAAAATGACTCCAGTTTTTTTTACTATTTAGTTTCAAATTAAATTGGATAGTGAATAATAAATAATTGGAATAAATCTTAATATAAAAAATTATGAATTTTTTTAAAATGTAATTCCTCCAATGAAAAATCCTTTAATATTAGATAATAACAATGTGTTATATTTTTTCAATACTTTAACGATTTGTGAAAATCAAATCCTTACAAAATCTATGTATTTCTTATACCTTCATTTCATTAAAAGATAAAATTATGAAATAAATATACATACTTCTGGATAACATGGAAGTAGTAATTTCAATTTAATTATGCAGGAAACTTACCTAAAACACAAACAAAAAAAACTGTTAGAAATTACATAAAGATTAATATCAGCATTTAAAAATTAATTTTATCATATATCACATAGTCGTAATAAAGTCTTTATGTTGTAATATTATGAGTATAAACATTGTGAAATCTATATGTCCAGACAGTATCAGATAGGGTTTCGACAATAAAATATGAAATTACAATAAATAAAAGAATAATTATAGTATAATTTCCAAATATAATCATACAGTCGCTAGTTATTAAATAAGTAGCATTCTTAATAAATAAAATTGAACCAAACATTTTTTAAAATTTTAAATATAAATATTACAAAATAATCCACAGTTAGTGTATGGATGACCACTAGAATTACTTTAATTTAAAAGATAAATAAGAGGTCCACTAAGAAACGTTGTCAGATCCGAAACCATATCACTCAAGTTTAATTCAGACCCTAATGAACCTACTTTTTAACACAACCAATGTCTTTAATTTAAGATTGATTGGAACCCAATCTAGTCCATCTAACGGGAGTTGAACCCGGACCTCCCTGGGTCTTTGTTTAAAGAAGATAGATAACATCCAATGACGTATTCTTTCCTCTTATCAGAACAAGAAACCTTTGTGAAGAGGTTAATTACCACTAATAAGGTAATACTAGTACTTGTAACTTTATTGTTAGTAACGTATCACAAGTAATTTTCGCGAGGAGTTTTGTAGTTGTTAATTTATAGGAAAACATATAGCAGATGGCGTAAATGTAGAAGGACTATGACTCTCTTAATAAGTCTTCCAAACATTTGGCGTATTCATATTTCAAGCCGTATACCTTCGAACAGAAGCTATAAACTAAAATAAGTTGGATAACAAGGAAACCCAAAAAGAAGTAATATATGTTTGGGTAACTGGTTACACCTAATACAACGCCGGTAGTGCCTTAAAAGTACCGCAGAGGGAGGTAGTTAAGGATTACCTAATATGGCGAAACGTCGGGGTCTTTAACATCCCACGCGTCCTCAACTCCTTCTAGTCGCCAGTGAAATCAGATCGTCGCATAATTTATCCATATTCAGCATAATGGCTTTCCGGGGATTGAAAACTCTTCTTGAACCATTGGAATGAGAATTATGGAATGAACATTATCAGGATCTGATGTTTGAAGTTTTATCAAAAGATCTTCTGCAGACAGGTTTCTGTTGCTTTGGTTCTATATCAAGATTTTCTGTTTCTCCGTTGTAACCAGTAATCCCCGGAATAATGACAAAAAAAAATCTATCTGAATTAAAATGTGAATGGACGTGTGGAGAAAATGATCGATTATCCACTCTATATTAATTTTTCAATCGATAATTGATTCCAAGAGTCAGTTTTATCTTAGTATTAAAGAGTAAGATATATCAATATATTTAATAAAATAATGTGAAACCTAAAAAGACGTAGTTAACCCATCTATTATCATAGCAGTACCATTGTAAGTAAGTACTGCTAATGGGACGTTCAACTTAATTTGGTTTGCTTGATCATTGTGGCTGACCTCAGATTAGGGTTATGTGGTACTAAGGCAAGAGACATGCGGGACCCTCATTCCGTTGAAGACTTCTGCGGGTCTTCACTTCAGTTACAAAGGACGATAAAAGTTCCTTTTGTGTTTTCATAATCAGTAAAGGGAAAAAATATACTAATACATGAGACGATATTTTCTTCAATTAATAAAGTTAAAATATAGGAGGGAAGCTACAAATGTGCATTTCTAACTTCACAATCGATGAAAAGTAATTTTGAAAACAAAGATTAGAGTACAGAAAAGTCTTAATCCCTACGCTGACCTGTAAAACTGAAAGCTGACAAAAAACTGAAAAATTTAAGAGCCACAGAGAAGAAATTTCTCGGAAAGAATTAATTCGACCGAATGAAAAAGTATTTTTTTTTTTTTTTTGTTTTGTTTTTTTATCCTAAAAATACGGGAAGAGACAGACCAGGAACCGCTAATGAAATATTTTCATAGAAGGGAATCAATGTGGTTCGCTCATGAATAAGAAATGCCGATCAGTAGATAACCAAAAATGGGAAGCTATAACAGAGGAAAAACGATCACGCCAAAGACCAAGAAATAAGTGGGAGGACTTCCTATTGGATCATTATTTTGTTTTTTATTCCCTCTAATGTCATTTTTAACATACGGGGGAGTTTTCTTCGAGGTAACGAACCAACCTATTCCAACTAGAGTGGGAGCTTTCACTTTTCATATAGTGAGACTGCCACGAAAAGAAAGTCAACTCGCCCAGACCAGAATCGTTCTGCAACTTAAGGTTGCTAAGGCGAAGCCTCAACCCCTCAACTCAAACAAATCTCAACTACAGCGGTGTCTCTGGCCATAGATGAGGAGAAATTTCATAAATGGATAACGACTGTCCTGATGATCTAAGGTAAAGGTTGGATTAAGATGATTAAGAAGAATAAGATTATATGTATTTTAAGTAGAAAATACTCTGGACTACCGAAACGTCAGGTTAACAGTTTTCAGGTAACAGGTTAACAGGGAATTCCTAGTTAACTATCATATTAATACGGTACCCAAAAAGCCCTGGGAAAAAAATAAGTTATTTTACACCAATTTATAATTACCTTAGTGAAAATCATATATAGTTCCAAGTCAAAATTAATGAGTCTAATAACCCTAGTTAAGGTGAATAAAAAATAGCAGCTCCTTATTAATTAATTTTTCATTCGGCGCTCCATATCTTAAACACTACCAGTAACACTTAATATTGTTAATTAACCTCTAATTGAGCTTGTCAAAAGTTTCTATGATATTCGTCAAAATATTGATTTTTCGTTATGTTAAAAAAAAAAATATCACTTTATAAAAAACTGTTTCTCAAGACTATTGAACTTAAAAGGCTCTGTTAGAGCTTGTATTTTTAAAAAATTAACCATACTTTAAATAATGTGGTTTGAAGTTTTTAGAGTAGTAGCTCGGAATGAAGAATGATGGAAACTATTAATTTTTTCTTGAATAAAGTTAACTTCAGTCCACCTTAAATATTTAAAGTTCCTTTTTAATGGCATTTAGTTATACCCTCTGGGTAAATAGTTAACTTTTTCCTAACAGAAAATAGCGTGAAAATTTGTCTGTACTTGAAGAACTCAAAAATGAATTTTGTGTTACTTCTATGAATTGGGTTATTTTTTGTTTTGTTATTCCCCTTCTCATGGTTGGCAGAGTAATCAATATCGACTCTTAATAGTACATAGTTTCGATTAAAATAAAAAAAAAATAGATCAGTAACTAAAATTGATAGCTAAAATAACTTCTTTTTTTCTCCTCTTGAGCTCTTGGACTTTTGGACTTATATAACCCCAGCAATGCTAATTATTAACTACTTAACAATTAAAAACCGCCTCTGTTAGTTTAAAGATTAATTATGATAGTCTTAATTAAGAGTTTTGTAACGATGGAAACTCTCTCACACACTCTTTTCTAGGGCAGGATGTGGCGTAGGAGTTTCGCAGCGAGCTAAAAGATGTGGCCTTCAGATAAAAGGGGTTAATTGGGCGAGCTAGCAGGCGGTCCCATTGCTACCCCGAGAGGTGAGAGTGGAGGAATGATAGATAGGACCATATTGGTCACAGCCTCAATTAACCGCGACCAATCAGTAATTATGAGATATATCTCTGACCAATCAGAATACGGTTAGTGCAATGGTCTAAAAAGGCTCAGAATTTTTTTCTCTAAATTAATTAATAATATATTTATGTTGTCTAGAACAACATTGTTACAAATATTTAACATTATGCAACTTGAAACTCGAAATTTAGAAAGTTTGCTAATGAATGCGTTATGTAAAAAAGAAAAGAATATTATGAAACATAATAGATCATTCGTATAACTTCCTGCTTTCTTCTCAGTAACTGTTTAATATAATATATATTGAGCTAAAGCATAATTTTAAAAACATATTAGTCAAATTATTCATATGAAGAAGAATTTAATTGAGATAAGTATAACTATGACAATTGAAGATCTCATGCATTCCCTGCATCACACAATTTTCGATTTTCGAAGGGTGGTAACTTTGCTGAGTTGAAATTAATTTTTATTGCTTTAAAATAGCATTTTCTTTCAAGTGACGGCATTCCTCCCTGTTACTGTATTTAAATAAACAGGTGAATGCAGAAATGTAGTCAACAATAACAGAGATCCGTGCCTAAGCTATCGCTATTTAAAATATATATATACACACCACGTCAAGAAACGCGCGATGTATTAGGAAATACATTGCGCGAAGACTTAGCCGTACATGGTATGTCGCCCATATAACAATAATAATAATAATAATAATATATATACACACACACCTGAAAAGGTTAAATTACGAACATATTATAACCGTTTAGGAAAATAATACGATACTAAAACATTTATTTAACCACATATATGTCATCCTGCTCACTTAACCTTCAGTCAAAATTAATATTCAAAAGTGGTAACAATAGATTTTTGTCTGGTCAATAATTGTGACATTTCAAGTCAGTAAATTTTATCAAAAAAGTTACCATAGCTTTCCAGACATATTCGTACGTTTTCTTTTTCGGGCTAGGCTGTTCATGAACACTGACTATTTTTGTAGGTTTGGTTATTTAGACTCAAGGAACCATAAAATGAACATTTATTTTGAAAAATCGAATCCGAAATTTCTATGTAAGTGAAATTATTATAGATTCCTGGATGTAAAACTAGTTTTCATAAATGTTGCAAAATCAAACAAAATAAAAAATGTTATTTACACTATTATTTTACAGTTTTATTATTATTATTTAAATTATTATATTAGTTTTATTACTATTTCATTTGCTTATTTCATTTCTTTTCTTTTTTTTATTTTATTAATTTTTTATTGAGTGAAGTAAGCTTAGAGTTTGGTTTTAGCAAATCTTTTTTTGTTGTATGTACTAGGAATAAAACTAGAATTCATTAAGTAGAACCCCTTTATTTTCGGAACCGTATCTTTTTGCTAACTAGATCCTGACTTTTGATTTAAAATTAAAAACCTTCATTTAATAACAGGTCTACTTAATTGAAGTTTATAAAATCTATAGAAAATTAGTAATAATATCTTAATGTCTCTCTTGCGTACAATAATTATCAAGACAAACCCAAACATAGGCAAGAAGTAATCGAAACTATTACGAAGCTTAGATCTATAGAAACACTATGTCCTTGTTTGTTGTTCATGTAGGGTGAAATTGCGCGGAAAGGTTTCCCCATAACAAAGTGAACCAATTTGTGGGAGTGTAAGGCTCTTTTCCTGATGAAAAAGGGATGTCTGGAAGGGCATTGCTCTCCCCATTAAAGTTTCATAAGCGTCTCTTCGGGTAGAGATTATCGGGTTCTCTATATTTCAGAATGTATAAAAAGAAAGATGAGTCCTCACACCATCCATTATGCAAATGTTGGAATTTGTATCGTCCTTTGAGAATCAATCTTATCGATGAACCAAAAAGTGCAAATAATATATAATTTATGATGCATAAATTATTATTTATGCATACTTTATTATTTATAGTAATAAAGCGCTTATATATCAAAGAAATCAGATTGGACCGTAGCAAAGCTACATCACTTCATCGCTTAGGAACTTATAATATAAAAAATAGTTTTTAAATTAATTTTACGGACATCATAACAAATTTATGTGTCATTCCTTGTCGAATTTCCAAATAAAAGAATTATTATAAAAGTATATAGATGACAAAAATGGGTAATAAATTTTTAAGTTACTTAATAATGAATATGATTGATTTGCCTTATTAACTTTTGTTTTATAGATTAAATTACTAACTATATTATATTATACTTGGGCATGATAGTCCGTAACTATTTTAGAAAGTATCGTGAGGTAAGTATGCTATTTAGGATTAATAATGATTTTATAGTTGATGATTATAATAAAATGATTATGAAGAATGAAATTAAATCTATCAATTAATATATTTCTCGATTTGAGCACACGTATTAAATGAGCACATTGAATATTTGCTATCAATTTAATTAAAATTAAAGATTATAAATTCAGATGTAAATATGTTTTAAATACAAGCGTTTTAGCATGCCTATTTCTTTGTTAATAATGATTTTTTTTGTTTTGTTTAGGACTTTGTTCGCCCCTCCAAAAAACAATTATTTCATTAAATTTTTATTTTTTTGATTCAGAGAATACGCAATATCGAAAATCCGCAATATCCTTGTTAATATTTGTTGGATTTAGGTAATTTTATTTCTTTGTTTAGGTAGTTTCATTACCCAACATATTATACAATATACAGTATATGAAAAAATGAATTAATTTTGAGTTATGTACCAATAAATTTGAATTTTGGTATAAGTCCTTGATATCAACAGTTATGATGATATATGAACTTTCCCGGGACGAAACCGAACATGTAAAAAAAAAAAAACGCGCGTAAATCGGTAAGGAACTTTCAGAGACCTTGGGTAAGTAACAAACGAACATTTTACTATTGCACTTTTATTTATAAAAATAAAGGGAAAAGGGATGTCAAAAATTCCCGATATCTTTGTTAATACTTTTCCAATTTAGGTAATTTTGTTTTTCTCTTTTAGGTATATTTTCTTGAATCCAGAAATCAACATCGGAACCTTACCTGAAGTTACTTATTTTCGCATATTTAAATTACTTTAATTTATAACAATTTTTTTTTAAATATAAATGTTTTATAAATATTCCTTACTAAACCGGTTTGTTAAATGATATCATTGTATCATTTCAGTTATTAGTCCAGAGAGCATGGAAAGCATCCCCGTGGCTACTTGAAGGAACAGATGCCTCGACTATAAACAGTGTAAATCTGCCCGGTCTTTAAACAGTCCGGTTTAATTTAGCGGCCACGCCATACGTGTTCCGTCCAGTAGCTCTCTGTTTCCTTTGTGCCAGAAGTAAAAAGACTCTCCCTCTTTGGCATCCGTTCCGGAGAGTACCGGGGACTTTCTCTGTGTCGATTCTACTCCAGTCCAGCGCATCCTAATGAGTACTCATTTGCAGGAGAGTAATATTTGCATTCCCAAACTCATTACCCTAAACGTAGGGGATATAACATTATTAGGCAACGTCTTATACAATCCAAAGGAAGAGAACATCAGTGAATGATGTTATCATCATCATCTTGCAGATGCAACATCAAGAAATTTTAATTGCTGATAGATTTCCTGTATCTCTTTATTTTGTAATCCTTCCTAATACATAACTGCATAAGAGGTTAGAAGATAAACAGAATCATCATGCATATTTTCTATGACGATTCAATTCCGGGCTTCATGATTTGCAGAGCCTAGTTTGTAATGCGATCTACATTAATAGAAAGTGACGCGAGTAGAGATACTTTAGAATTTTTCTGGAAATCATAGAAATATTGCTGACTTTATAACCTTATTAGGTGATATTGTTTATCATTCAAGGGAAAACCTAAAACCATTTATTGATTCAGGTATATTTATTGATTTTATCTAATTGAATTTATAAATAATGCATTTTTCGATACATTTCATAGTTTCGGAAGAGGCCAATTGAAAGAATTTCCAGCAAACACGAGAAGATTTTTTTGAAAACTTCAAATTCGGTTTTAGCACTCTCTCTCTAA
>NW_027107963.1:1355280-1396789 GCF_000696795.3 Halyomorpha halys | reverse complement strand
TATTATTTATTTTTACCTTCCACATAGGTTATCAGCTGTTATTACAATGCTCATTTGATAATAGTACTTATCCTATACACTACTTATCATATATATACACATAAAAACGGAGAAACGATCAATACTGGGATTGAGCCACTTACTGATCTAATTTGATGACTTTTACGGCATCAGTTTTGAAAACGCAACCTGCTACTCCGTCAGTCACGGTGCTTTCTTTTTTAGGGACACATAAAATTTTGAAATTACATATTTAAATTTCATTTATCAAAATAAAATAAAAGCCGTTGTTTCAAAAGACTGGACGGTTTCTAATTGTAAATGAAAGAAGACATGAAAATATTATGTGATACTACTTAAATTTATGACAATAAATGTAATTATTTATTTAATTTATTATTACCGCTTTCTGGATAGTAATCTCGGAATTTTCATTGATAAATCAAATTGAAGCTGCATCAACATTATTATGGAATTTAAAATATAAATTTCTATTCACAAACTTGAGAAGAGGTTTGAAAGACAATATTTCAAATTTTGCTGACCGTCTCGGTAGCAAGAATTAGCAAGTGTCAGCATTCTTGTAAGCAAAGCTGCTAGAGAGCAGAATCAAACGTATTTTTTTTGTGTGTGAGCTGATAAATTCTTTTTATTTATGTTACGTGATTGTTCGATGCTAAAAACTAATAATTTGTTGTATGTACTTTTTGCTTATTGGAGTTGCTTTTCAAAGGTTTAAAAGTTGTATGTTTAAAACAATAGTAACACCTACATCATTATTTGAATAGATAATCTTTGTGCGTGTGTATATATTGCATAGTGGATGCAATTAATATTATATGGTTCACAACTTTTAATTTATTAGTAAGCTCATAATAAATATTCGTGTAATGTTTTATATGTTTTATTTATACACAATTATTAATTTATTGAGATTGACAGCTTAGTAAATAAAAGACATACAAAAATTAAATGTTAAACATAGGTTTTTGCATATAAGGCATGAAGACAAAATAGATAATAAATTCATTTTTAGACATTTTAAAATTTATTTTAGTCAATAAAAGGTTGTTTATTTAGTCATTATTTAAGGCTGGTTATATATTAACATTTCACGAAATTTTTCTACCATTTTATTTATTTTTTTATATAATTGTTTAATATTCATTAAAGATAGTTTTTTTCAACTTCCTTTGTAAAATAAATTCAATTTATTTTTCTTCTTAATTTAGTATTTGGTGCAGCTTAACAATATTTTAAAAATCTGTTTCTGATGTATTCTAAAAACTACTGATACAATAATCATTTGAAAAAAAATAATCACCTGAAAGGATATTTTTGGGTTTCCTGAAAAAAAAAATGAGATAAAGAAAAAGATTGATCCCGTTTTGTCATCTCAACTTCTCAAATATAAAATAATTCCGAAAAATATATCTTAAGACAGATTCGTAGTAACACTTTTAGTACAAACTAATAGTGTGACATAAACTAATATTTGAGGTACAGCTCTTTGAGGTTATTTACCTACAAACGCTGTAACGTTATTTATACAGAAAGATAAATGTCAACAGGAGCTAGTCGAATGTACTCGAAAAAGACCTTGGACTAAATTAGTGCAGACGTTCCTAATACGAGTTAGTACAATGAAAAGATCCATCTGTATTTTTATTTTTCCTTTACTAGGACACGATATTTAAATTTAAAAATAATACAAAATATTTCATCATTAAGGATTAACGAAAGGAACAAATCTAAAACTAACATCTAAAGAAATGTTTTATGATTTCATTCAATTTTTTTAGGCAACCTTTATCAGTTACGTAAGCAGCCAATCTTATCAACATTTCATGAAAACAGGCGCCTGTCGCAATCTACAACTCAAAACGAAGAAGAAAATCGATATACCTCCGTATTATTTATTTAACAGAATCGTCATTAAAGCAAGTTATATTAATAATAAATTATAAAGCAAGTTATAATAATCATAATACTTTGATAAATAGAATTACATATACCTTGAAATATTCATTCACTAGTTCCCATAAAGTAACGGGTAAAAGAAACCGTTATAAATAATACCTAGATTTATATTTTTTTCTTAAGAGTAATATAAAATACTTGAAGGAATCGCTTTAAAAAATAATCATGTTGAAAAAATTTTACTTTCAAAATTAATTAATAAGCTTGTGTATATTTTTGTTATTAGTAAATAATATAAAAAAACAGTAAATAACTAAGTAGCAGGCAGTTAAATTCTAGTATTAAGTAATAAGATAACTCTAGTATAGAAGTAAGCTCGTTCTAAATTTATTTTTAAATATAAATTTGAGAATAAAAATAGGAGGATCATACATTTTAAGAAAAATTCTTCAAGGCAAACTGAAGGTGCATTTTGATGAAATTTATGCTACAATATGACACCAACTTCCATCAAATTTGGGCCAAATTGGTTGATCCGTTTCCGAACATAGGTGTGCCTATGAAAATACGTTTACACATGCATAAACAAAATTGATAGATAGAATATATATGGACCAGCTAGATCCGTACAAATTTCAACAAAATCGGTCTATAGGTTCCATGTATTATGCCCGAAGACAAATTTGACTACAGACAAACACGAAACCAAATTTGTTTCTTGATGTCTAAAACGTAAAATGTGAGTGAAAATTTTCGTACTATATGATTTGTTTTTATTTCCTAGATAAATACAAAGTTTCCGTCCGTTCGTCAGTGAGAAAGTAAAATAACAATTGTAAATATTCCCAACTGTAAATATTCAGAACAGGCTGATCAAAGACATCCTGTTAAAAATTATTTACTGATTTATTTTTATTATTACCGTTACTTTAATTTTTTCTTTTCTTTTTCTCTAATAATTTTTTCGGCACAAGTAATTTTTTTTTGTTATTTCTCTCTGGATTATTTTTCTGTTATTTTATTTTTTATCCTTACTATTTGTAATTACGATAGTTCAAATAACCACTAAGATCAACCAGGGCCGATAGAGTAATAAATATTTATATTTAAAACAAAATTGTAAATTTAATCTGAACTAGATAGGTAGCAGGATGGAAGTTTATTCCGTGTAATTAACACCCATTTTGCCCTTTTACATAATATTTATAATGCTGAAAAATTACCGTCGATATCTTCGAATATAATCAGATATCATCCAAAGGCTAGCTAAAAGATTTTTGCCTTCGAGATTCGAAATACACCCAGCAAAGCCAGACCCGAAGTTCTCTGCGTGCTACAGATCAATAAGAAGTCTCCCTCCATCGCCGGCCTAGTTGTTTCATATTTTATTCCGGTCTATATGAGGCCGCCTCTAGATTCCACGCGCCCATTCGCCGGGTTTCCATTCCTCTATAAATAAGAGTACGATCTGATATCGGCAGTGTAAAATCTTTGAAGGGATTCTAGGATTTGAGCCGTGTTTAGATTTGTGAATTTGTTTTTTAGACATGAAATGTAATAAAAAGTACGCCCGTGGAAACAAAAAATTAATTATTTCACCCCATTTTTTTATTACTTAATTGAAAACTATATATAGTTTACACTAGTCAAAATTAATGACTCTTCCAAACAATGTTGGGGAAAATAAAAAAATGGCGCCTGTTTTAAAACGATGCCAAAAATTAATTTTTATTCGTAGCTCCACATCTTTGAACTACCCAAAACACTAAAAACTTGATATAATATCATATGAAACAGTAAATTTTCTAAAATATGATCCTTAATAGAGCTGAATTTGTGAAGAGCAACATTTTATTCCATATCTCAAAAAATCTATATTTTGTAAATCGTGGAAACAATCACTTCAACGAAAGAAGATGTCTATTAGCTCTCATTTAAGGAGCAATAGCAAGTAGCATTTTCTATGGTATTCGTCAAACTAAATTCACATATTGATATTGATATTCACATATTCAAATATTGATTTTTTGTTATTTGGGAAGAAATGCTGTTTTTTGAAAAACTATATCTCGAGAACAAAGAAGAAGAATAAAGAAGTCTATAACAGTTTACATATTTTAGACAATGAATTTTAATTTAAATAAAGTGCTAGGAAATTGTTCAGTATTGTAGTTAGGTTTAAGGATATAGAGCTTAGAATGAAAATTATGGATTTTTCTCATATATAAAAAACGAGCGAATACCTCAATATTTACTTTTTAATGACATTTACTGTACACTTTTTTTTTTTTAACATCCGCAATTTCCATGGTTTTCAGAGTCATTTTGGAATCTTAGCTGTAAATAGTTTTTATTAAAGGAATAAAAATTCGAGGAGCAATAAATTTTTCCTCTCATGGACTAAAGGTTCAGGATAAAAAACTTTTTAACTGTGATTATAAGAAACGTTCTTATTCATCCAAATAATTGCCTAATCGAAACAAACTAACTCAATTTGAGACAAATGAAGACGACGTAAGGCAGTAGGAAGCGAATAATTAACCTTATTCGCTTTGAGTCGTACTGGAATCGCGAGTTGAGCAGTGAACTACTTAGTCTTAAGTAAATGATCCTTGAAGTGTGACCGAATAAAATGTCACGGTCCAAGTCTAAGGCCATACTCTTATTTAGAATGCCAGTCAGTAAAAGCAAACAGTGCTATTTTTTGTTTTTACAAAGTCCAATGAATTACTTCAAATGTCGTAACATCGAAAAACCGTAAACAGCAATAATAAAATGTGGATTCGCAGACTACTGATTGAAACAGATTAAGTGAATTAGTTAAAATAGGTCGGAGACAGGACCTTGGAAGGTCCCATTGCGACACGTCAGTCGCTCAATACTTATATAACTTTTATCTAGGATTTACTTGCATTATTCTTCACATGACTGGGATTATCTTGTTTTTGTATGAGGTGTTGTAGTTACAGTAACATATCTCTGCCTAATTTCGAATAATTAAGCAGTCAGACACTTGCGTTAGAATCTATCAAATCGACCTCATACAATTTGTAGGCAACAACTCAAATTGTCAGTTTTATAAACCACCTTTTACAAATAGAAGTTGTACTAAATTTAATGGAAATTGTACAAATTCTCCTCTTTTATATTCTACACTAAATATGACTAAATTGTTTATTTGCAAAATCATTAGATGATTGTTTATTAAAAATTTCATAGTTCTAACGCTACTCGATTGTTAATACTCCGCATCCCGTAATGATGATCGTCCTAGCAAAAATTAATTTTAGTAATTTTGGTTTTTACCTCTTCTCTACTATAAAGAAAAGATTAGATCCATCTTCATTAAATATAATTTCAGCCTATACTATCACAAAAGCGCAATGCCCATGAACGGGAGGTAAGATGAATGAGTGAGAACTCTGCGACTTCAACCAAATTTTTACTGCAACTCTTCTTGGCTTTAACATGATTCCTTTTTTAAATTTAAGAGAGTTCCTAGCGTCAAATGGAAACCTCATGAAAGTAGAAAACCGAAAATAGACAATTTTGGGGATTTAAGATTCCTCTTATGTAGCTAAGTTGACCAAAAACTCTATATCTATTAAAATTATATAATAGGATTTCTTGAACCGCGTTAGGTAAGGACTCAATGGCGCCAACCAAAAACAAACAAAATAAAATAAGAAGGAATAATTATTGCTGAATCGTTTATTTTAGAAAGGAAATTATTGATTTTTACTTTTTTTTTAATTATTTCCTGAAGGTAGTCCTGCATAGCTGTAAAAAGGAAACAAATGAATTTTTCTGTACAAAGTGCGTATAATTTTTTTACTGCGAAATTTATCGTAAAAGTCGTACTGAAGAAGCTCTGAAGTTAACTTTTCAACACTGCAGTAATGCATGTTATGTGGGTGATGCTAAAGGAACTTAGCAAGCAACTTAGGAATCCAGGACTTCGACCAATGACAGTTATCTGCCACTGTCATTGTGATTAAGTACCTATCAAATCAAGCTATTGAATAATAAATATTTGTAATAAATTGCTGGAATAAATGCAAACATAATATTTGTAGAGAATGGAAACGATGAATCAAATTCATTTCATATGGTTCAGATTTCTATCACATTTTTAAAAAATGTAGGACACTAAAAAACTGATTAAATACAAAATCATTATTTATTGTGCTGACCTGTAAAAATTTATTTTCTTAATTAGTTTCAAGTTTATTAATTTTTATATGTTTTACTATCTATTTCTCATTCAAAACATCTTATGAAAAAATTTAAATATTTTTAAAGATCTTTTTTTCAGCTATTGGCCTTTTTAAAAAATAGTTTTGTTTAATCTTTTAAATGAACTAATTAATGTACTTGTCTATATTTAATTTTTCTTCCCAAATATTGCATTACTGAATTGATCCAAGAAAGGAGGGGAATCTTTTTTTTTTTTTAATTTTATGTATTTATTGATATCTACAACTGTATTAAAAATATATACAATAAGCAAATTTGATGTTAGTTATACAATGGCATAATACAGACATGTGGGGAATCTGTCCAGGGATAAAAATCCATTAGCATTTCTGGAGCCCATCTTCTTTTCAGACGCCTAGGAGGATTATCAGATAATGCAGCTTAGGAACTAGTGGGTTTGGGTGACTAGAATGTTTAAGGGGAGCATTGAAAATTAAACACATTTTTATTAGAAACGTAAATTCTCTGTAATTTTTGGAATTTTCAAGCATTCAAATGTAGTGTTGAGAATTTTTTTTTGTTTACTCAAAACTTATTTTTAGATCTTATTCCCTTTCTAAAATAAAAGATTCAATTATAATTATTGTAAAAATTTCACTACCACTTTCTCTTAATTCCGTCCTAGATAGTTCAAGCAGTCTTTTAGACTATTTAAAAAAATTAAAATCAGAAGGAATTCAAATATCATTATCATCGTTTACAGATGATAGAGAATGGAGTGCATGACCCACGCAACTGGTATCCAATTAACCCGCAGTGACCTTCTTGATCAGCCCCTTTCATCTTAACTATTCTTTTGTTCTTTCTCCGGGAGCTTCTGTATAGAAGACGTTTCTTACATACCTTTAACCATCAGTTTCACATGTCCTGAGAAAAAACTGTAAACAGTTCTGGTAAAGATCTGTATGAAAGTACAAGTGATATAATGATTTAATAAACCTGTATTGTATCCTTTTTAAAATTCAACAAGTTATTCGGTGTGAAATTCGATTTAACAATTTATTTTTTAGGAAATATCTATATCGAAACGTTTTAGTTTTTTAGTGCAATCGTTCAACTACTAGGATATCAACCTCATTATATCATGATATATATTAATTGGTCATTATCAAACATAATATGAACACTAAATTGGCCCAAACCTACGCATTGTTATCCTTTTGTAATTAGAAAATCTAAATCAAAACCAGAAACAACTTATCTTATTTATAACACAATACTCAGACCATTGCTGATGAACAGCTCTGAAGTTTAGGGAGCAGCATCCTTTACGAAAAGGAAAAAAATTACAATCATACCAAAATAAAGTCGTAAGAATCGTAGTGGATGCACCTCGGTTTATGAGAAAAAACCAATTTCATCAGGAACTACACATGGAATCAATAGACAACTTCATAAGATTCCACTCTCAGTTAGGAACAGTTAAAGGGGCAGTAACTTACAACTTGGGAAACCCAACCACGACCCGAAGACTGAAGCCCAGGCTGCTGCAGGACATTCTGTTATAAATTCCATATTTATCTATTTCTATTATTGTCATCACTACTATTTTATTTATCTTTTCTCCCCGTGTTTTTCACAAATAAACTTTTTTTCATAAGTAGAAATCATTTATCTATTTTATTAAATCTATAAATGTCATTGGTTTTGTTATTAACTTTTCATTTTCTTTTTTTTTCTATCTTGTTAAAAATTATTATTTTTATTTTTATATATTTTTTATAATTCATCGTTATATTCACAATTGTTCAATATTTATAGCGTTGTAAGTAGTAATCGGTGTCTTTTGGACGAGACTATAATCCTCCATAATCAATTGATAAACAAAAAAATATTTAACAGTTATAATAACCATGTAAGACCCACCAGGCCCATCTAGTATTGAATTAAAAACATGATGAAACGTATCCCAATTATTTCTCCATTATAATAGAATTATGCATACATATGCATTTCATCGTTATTACTGAGCAGTAAAAACACACTTTTATCACATCAATTTTTACTTTAAATAACTACTTTTTCCTTAATTTTTTGAAACACTATCCTTAACAGTAAATAATGCTCTAAAACAGTTTTTACAAAAAAAAAAAATTACTTAACTTATAGAAATAAATTATTTTTCAAAGGGTATTTATTGTTATATCAATAATATTATTTAAACGACAAATTCAATCCTTTTTCTTCTTCAGTTCTTTATTACATTAGATGTTTCGAGCTAAAGCCCATCTTCAACTCTTTTAATCCCACCCACAATGTTGTCCGTCATTTCGTCCAGATTGAAAAAAATGTATTTTTATAATATCCATATACCATTTTTGTAATGTTATCATATTTAATAAGTGCTTCTTTAACCAAGGTTGGGTCTGGATTTTTCTATCCTAAATGATGGGTTAAGTTGTGGATAGGAAAATGTAGGATTATGTTAGGATATTTAATGTAGGAGGATGAAAAGGTCGAAGATGAGCTGGTTTTTAACACGAAATATCGACTGTAATAGAAAAATTAAGAAGTTAACTGGAAGTTAAAAAAAAAATTAAAAAACTAGAGTCAACTACATGAAATTTTTCAAGCTGTTTTTATTCCCTGAGGTGATTTATGGTTTAAACTGCGGGCTCCGAGTTCAATAATTCTCATGAATTCGAGTCACGTTCAGTAGCAACTTATCTCTACATAATATTTCATCCCTTAAATTTATGTGTGCTAGCTCGCATTTTCTACTGCAATATCTTCCTAAAAGTTAGACAGTGAGAAATAAATTGTGTTTCAAAACATCTAGTCGTTTTTCTTAACGATTAACTAAATTTTATCATGCTTCATAAAAGTTGATTGAAAGAATCATTAAGCCGTAAATATATTTTGCCCCAAAAAATTAACAAAAAAAAAGTTGATTCGATCTAACTGTGTTTAATAATTTTCATTTCTCACAATAAAATGTCTTTTAAGGAAATTCCCTTCAGTTGGTTCATTAACTTATAACCGGAGATATTTAGGATGTTTAAGTGATCCTTATCGCGTCAAAGAAGTCATTCACTATTTAAACCCACCGCAAAGGCATTGCACACAAGTTGCTCACTCCTTTATTGGGAGAAGAGACGCTTTTTTCAGGAGGGACCAACCATGACGCATGTGAAAACACATGTTTATCTTTAAATACCGGAACGATAAGATTAGGATGGTTAATAACGAAAAGAGTTATTCATTCATTCCTAGAAATATATAGTTATATATAAATATTTAATGTGACTAATATTTATATAAAGTTGAGATACGTCCCTTGAAAAACAATAAATTCCATATATTATGAAGTACTTTAATAAAAATGTAAATAACTTTGTGTAGTTTTTATTGATTCTTTTCTATTTATTGCATTTATATTTATTACTTTTTATATTTATCGCTTTATATATTTATTAATTTTCTTTTAAGGTATTTGTTTTCTAATTTGCGTGTATTTGGCCCTTATATCCGTGGAAATATCTGCTAAGTTGTGTTTTTTTTATAATTTAGATTAATTTCTACCCATGTGGGAAACTATATTAAATTTTTATGGTATATTTGGTATTACTACATTTAAAATTCTAAAATTGATCTTGTACTTAAATTTTATCTTATATTTGTTAAAGGGGTAAAATGTATTGAATTAAAGGAGAAAATATATTTAGAGAGTTATAAGGAAGTAGGGAAAAAAATAGAATATATAAATAAAAAAGGAAAAAATAATAAATGAAAAATAAACATATATTACTAACATACATTTTTAATTAATTTTAAATATAAGACGATGGTCGGGGTTGCGGTAAAAAAAAAAAAAAATAGTTTAAAACTATTTTAATGTCCGACGTTTTGTTTATTTATTAATGTCTGACGTTTGTTTATTTGTTCTGTTCAACCTTTGGCTTTGAACAGCCCTGATGAAGCCCTGCAAACTGGGGCGAAACCTCGGACATTAAAATAGTTCTAAACTATTTGTTCATTTTTTTACCGCAACCCTGACCATCTTGTAATATTTAAATTTTTACGGTCAACTATAGATACATATTTAATTAATTTTACTTTACGTAGTATAGTATACTGTGTATGTAGTAACCGAGTGAAACTGGGCAGTACACCTTTCTCAATAAAGTGTTTTCCTTCTTACAGGAAATGAGTGATCGTCGGGTGATTACGTCCCTAATAGCGTTTCTGCTAAAGTAAATGAATATGATGTTCGCAGAAAATTATTTCACATTTAAATTAAATTAAATTTTTCTCAGGCTAACGTAAATTAAATTTAACATGTCAAATTCAGACTTTAAGTCATTATATCTAGGGATGCGGGGGAAGCAGTAAAAATCTGAAAATTTTAAACATTTTAAGATCGACATTGTTCTTCCGTCGAAATATTGATTTTTCCGGAGTAGATTAAAGTTAGTATAAGTCAAAATTCAAATTTGTATCTACAGCGTGTAAAACAAACAATTTTAGCCATTTTTTTTACTCATTCAACTTATTGATTGTAAATGACTACAGGAATAATCCTGTACAAATCAGAATTCCACTTATTCCCATTTGGCCGAATTATTGCCGGTTAAGTGGGAGAGCCAGTTAATCTGGAGTTTATAAAGAGGAAAGTGTCAATTTATCTCTTATATGTATCAGGTAAAAATTAAAATAAAACAAACCATAATAGATTGGAAATATGTGTAATTAATATATGATGATGTTAAATTTATCAGATCAATTTAATATAATATAACATTAAAATTTCTTCAGATACACAATTTAATTTTGACCTGTAAACTATAAAACATTCTGCCATGACATATGTATTTATTTTTCCTCAAATTATTTATTTCAGTATTTAGTCAGTTTTTTACTTTATTAATTCTATAAATATTAGTTTTTTTGTTGATTTTTTTTTCATTATTTAATTACATATCTATTATTTAGTAATAATATTTTAGATATCTTTTTTCTAATGAAGTAATTTAATTATAATATTTTTTAGGTGAGACTAACCCCTCACATACGTAATCAATTGTTAAAACAATATAAAATGGTTATAATAAACATGTAAAGTCCACTAAGCCGATCTGGTAATAATCAAATTTAAAAAAAGAAGTAAATGATCATAGAGTTTTTAAAAGTTAACAAAATTAGTTCTTTTTATCTTTTTACTCAATTGTAAATAATTTTTTTCCTATGTAGTCGTGATATTTAAATAATAACATACTTATTCTTAACTTTTATAACTTTACTGAGACTTTAAATTCTTATAATCGATAAAATCTTTGCATTTAATTTTTTTTATTACTGGTTAATCCATTAGGTCAATTAAGCAAGATTAAACGGTATTTTCCGAGACACGAACAAAACTCTATTTAAAGATGGGGGGGAAAATGTGAACTTTTTTGATATTCCTTGAAGCACGGTTTCGAGTAACTCTAAGTATTCGAAGAACTAAATGAAAGAGAAACCGTATGCAAAATGCTTGAAATCTTTCAATAACTTAAGCACAATTTTTATTGTAAGACATATTTCTTCCAACGAGAGGACAGTAAAACGTGCCCACTTAGAAAGGACGGAGCTTACAGAAGAGCGCCGTAAAGAGATTGAGTGTTGTCACCTTGAAGAGCACAATGGCACAAGGCCGCACTAACAAAGCCCTGCTCGGGTCCGAGTCCTGCCTGCATTGTTCCAGCCTAGTCCTATCAGGGGGTCTTCGCAGAAGGAAGGTCTTTTTGGTCATCAGGTCGATCACTTTTTGAAGGCAGGAAATACCATCGGGCCCATATGAAGGCTAAAGGAGGCAAATTTACGAACAAGTTATACTGCCCCAAAGGGGGAGGAGGAGGAGGAAGTGGTAAAAAATACGTTAGAATTTTAAATATGTTTTTTTTTTTTTTTAAGGTTTTTATTATTATTTCACCATTATCTATCGTCTTTCTTAATTAATGCTTTTATTTTTATCTTATATGCGATACAACACGAGGAGGTCCCTCACCTCCGGACTTAAAATAGCTCATTTTTAGAATGGATACCTCATATATGACATTAATCATAACAGGTAATCTTAAAATACCAAAGGTAGTAAAAGACACAACACGAATTACTTTTCTTTTTCACAGTAATGCACTACTAATTCACTTTTTATTTCTGTTTTAGAGGGTTCGGGAAAAAAAAAAATTATATATATATAGGTTTTTAACTTTTTTAGATTTTTTTAAAAATACAGTCTAATCTCGGTAATCAGAACTTCGGTACTCCGAACTGGCGTAAAACAAAAAAGCTACTTCCTTCGAGAAAACTCAGCAGGCCATAATATTTTTGTTTTCAAATAAAAGTGCACATGTGTAAAGAACATTTTTAACTTTCGTTTGAGAAAAGAAGTAGTGAAGAAGTTTCTGCAGAAGTCTAAAAAAATCGACTTCTTTAAAAAATTAAAAAAAAAAAAAACAGTAGAATTTCCCCCCAAAAAATTGTACACAAAATTAAATGAATAAAAATAGTTATGTATACTTATTGTTGATTTTTTTTTTTTCAATATTTTTCCTTTTCTTTCGGCCGATCTTTTCGGTTACCGAGATTACACTGTATTGCTAATTAAGTACGTGTTCATTACATTTTTTATCACAACACAAAATTATTAAACATCCTTGATGGAGGTACACCCATCCAAGGAGTAATGAAAAAACTTGAATATATGATACAATAGGATTTTAACTGTTCTTATTCTCTATTATTTGCCCAAATCGATTCAAAGATTTATTTATTTATTATAAATATTTTTAGTAATGTAGTTACGGAATTTATACATTTTCAGTTAAATCAGTTGACCTTTTACTATTAAACCTGGTATGAATCAGTTATTAATTATAATAAATTATTATTCTACAATTTACAATGGATTTGATTCAGAAACAAAAAAGAATACTAACGTAAGAAAGATTGTAAAAGATGGGAGGACTTTAGATCAATATATTTTTTTTTTGGGTACTTTTTAATTTTTCACCTAGAATTAACAGCAGAAACGATACAATGGGGTTAAGGATATGAGCCTCGATGGTGTATAAGAAATTTCAATTGTTTATTAAAAACTCAGTAATTTTTGTTACATAATTATCCTGTTGCCATGTAACATTTTTTATGCTGACTTGTAACTAACATCATAATGTCACATTAATTGTTATAATATATATATATATATAAGACAAAACGTAAGGGAATTTTGACATGAGCTGTTGGAAAGCATTACAAAGAAGGAATTATTTATCCATTTAACATGAGATTTTCCATTTAACACGCTTTAACATGTTAAACTTAAGATCATGAATACCTCTATCATAGGTATTGTAGGTTAAAGAATGTTATTCATATAATTGATAATATACACCGTGCTAACTTGTGGTATATATATAATTCCTGTTCTCAATGCATATATGAAGATAACATGTAAAGAAACCCCCATAACAAATTGTGATAAAAATAGTAACTATGAATAACAACTTGGTTTCATAACAAAACTATAGCTTTACATTTGTATTGATAATGGTGAAGTAGATATAACATAAGCACATTTTCCGACTGCCGCTGAGATATCGAGTACTTTGCGAGATATAGGTCAGTCCCGGGCTGGATCAGAGCCAGAACAATCCCAACCTGCTCGCCACCGACTCTAGCGCGTGCCCGTCCCAACAATTAATATTATGTCAAATAAACATAAAGTAAAAGGAAAAGTACATTTATATGCGTCTCACGGGTTAATACATATGTATGAGATTAAAAAATAGTGTTATGATAATTAATATCTGAATAAACAAACAATGAAAGGGAAAAAAGATCATTTTAGTAACTTGGAACTCCGTATCGATTTCCAAGAGCCTTCACTCTCAACCAGAGGACCACAGGATACCAGGTTCGGACGATAAATGTTTAAATTTTTTTAAATGCTTGTTACTTTTTAAATAATAAATAATTATTTATTATTTATTATTTATTTAAATTTAAATAATTATTTTCATTAGTATGATGTTTATTTTTGTTAATAAACAAAAATAAATTACCTAAACTAGAGGCCCCTAACTCAATGTGCGCAGGCCTCTCAACTAACAAACAGATAAACTAGAGGAGAAGATGGAATGTGGAACCACTCGCTAAAGATTCGAAAATTTTGCTCCCTTGCGATTTGGCATAAAACAAGTTTTTCGCCTGAATAATTACACCTTAACATAGTTGCATAAAGTCGTCATCATGCACCTGTGGAGTGAAGAGACTTTCGACATTGATTTCCATCTTTTGTAGGATTAATTACCATGATCTAAGAAATGTGTGCAGCTATTTTTTTGGAATGAGCTGTGAGTAGATGCAGTTACACCTCATCGACTTGTATGATGATATTGGTGATATGACCCTCCCTTCTAAAATGTAGAAGTTCATATTAATTCAAGTATTAGTTAAAATATGCATTACTTGTATCATTTTAAATATTACTTATACGATAAGTACGCAGTAAGTACCCATAATGGTAAAATAGACTGTAATAAAATTGATATTAAACGTACAAAAATGAAAGACTATTATTTGTTCCTGTTCTATAATTATGCCATGGTGAACCGGAAGGTTCGATCCCGATACCACCAATCATATTTATACATGCAGTTAGTTTGAGAATCAACCCAGACCAGAAATTCATATTTAAACCCAATAGGAGAGCTACATTTACTTAACTTATTATTTACGGTTACATATTAAAACTTTCTCCTCTATTATGTTTGATTACATCTGTCTTATATCAGATGAGTACCACATGTAACTACTTAGACGTTCGATGAACTTTCTAGACGAAGTTCTCAAAGAACATATGACATGTCATCATTCATAGATAATGATATATAGTCCAGGGCAGCTTGTGAGAGGAAAAAATAGAGGACCGTTAAAGCTCCATTTCCTATGACCGGTCACTCTTCCAGCAGACCCCAAACCACAATGTGCGTACATTCTGTAGGACCTACAGGGTATTCAAAGATAAATGAAGGCCTAAGCAATTGTTTAATTGCAATTTTAATAAAGTATCAAAACATTAAATTACATTCAATGAACTAAACTTTATGTTTCATGTTTTGATTTCATGGCACTGTTTATATCTCTCTATCTTACTCTAGATAAAATTTCATAACAGAACTTTATTTTATTTCGTCTTCATTACGAGTAATTACTTATACAGCTTTTTCAGATTGAAAAATTAAGAAGTATATCTTTAAAATGATCTTACCAAAAGTTAAATAACATTTATTAGTTTTACTATCAGACGAAATATTTTTAATATCCATTCTCATTCATATGTGTAGCACGTTTATCATCCTATGTGATTTCCCAGATGGTTTGTTCCTTTTTTAGAAGCATTTAAACGGCTGGGAACCAAGTATTCTGGGACGAACAATTACCTTATAAAACGGAGGTGTGTGAAAGAAAGTCAACAATAGAGCAGAATTTCGCAGTGAGATGGTATTTATAGCTCGGATCGAGAGGAGAAATTATTTTGCGTGTAATATGGAAAGTGTGTGTGGTACATTAACTTTTTTTTTATTCTTGGATATAAAAAAATAAATAAATAAATAACCTGGAAAGCTCTAAGTGTTCATTCATACTATATATGCAGGACTTAATAATGGAAAAAAATGTGTAATAGATACAATAGAAAGATAGTAACAATAAAGAAACATTACAGTAGTAAACAAAATGTAAAACAACTAATTAAATACTAGATAATAAAATAAGTCCATCTTAACAAACATTCGCACCTATATTTACAGTGAGCAGTAAGAACTGAACCAAGCTTTGCTCCGTCGTGTGAGGGGCAATGCAGATCTTAACGAGATCCTAGTCGCGTCACTGGAATTTTATATTATTTTATAGAAAAATACATAAGTATGTGTATAAAGTCATCCATACGCAAGGAATGGTGGAGTGGCAAGGAGTGTGTACCAATAAGTAGAGTTCAATTGTTATGTTGATAAACATGAAATCGGTTTTAGTAACATAAACGTTGAGTGAACCAAGATTTCTATTTTAGCTATTTTTTAAATAGGTAAACCACCAAATGAAGCTAATTTCTATCTTAATAATAATAATAATAATCATATTTAAAATAATAATTCCCATGTTAATAGAATTTCCTTCAATAGAATCAACTTTGGCAGTATATATATACTTTTTTTCGTTTCCTCCTGTAAATGAACTTGTATAAAAAATGAAAACGGTGACAGATGACAGTTGTTAGTAGAGATAAAACGAAACGGACACCGGCTAGCAACAGCCGGAGGCGAGATGAGTTCGCAGCCAAGGGTGGGTTTGTATTGATCTGAGCCACGCCCACCTCAACTCGTACCCTAGATCAACGCAATTGCACAACGCTGCGTTCCGGCTCTGAATCATCCACTCAATGAAATTATTGAAGGGGAATCGCATAGGAGCAGTTAACATTATAAAATATTAAGGACCAAATATACACTTATGAATATACGTCAAAATCACAATATAATTAATGACGAGATAAAAAGAACTATTCACGCTTAAACAAAGGTGTTTATGATTTAAATAAAACAAATTTCATTCAATTTTAGTCTCAAAACATTTTATATTTCTTTATAACTACGACGTTTCGGCCTATGCGGCCATCCTCAAGGACAATCTTAGTACAATTTTTTAACCGCTTCAATTTTAAAAAACTTTATGAAAGCTATTCTGCCCAGGTCATTAATTTCAGTCCACCATTACCCTATTTTGTCAATTTTTCATATTAAATAAAAAATTACAACTTTTAATCACACATAATTTTCACTATTATAATTTATCACAACAATATTGATATAATAATAACCAGTCTCAAAAAAGTGTAAAGATTATTCATAAAGGTGTTTGCAGATTGTTGATAATCCAATAATGCTAAATCCTTTAATTGAAAAAAAGTTTTAGATATCCTGTTTTACACCCGATAATGACATATTTTACACCAAATAAATGAGGCACTTATTAATATTTAATATCAGATTTTCACTATTTTAACGTTTAATTACGTAGACACATTTACGTGACTATAATAATGTCTATTTGAATTTACAGAGTGGAGCTTTGGGGTTTCACAAAACTATCGAATTCCTCTCGTATCCAATCCTTACAATCCAAAATGCTTCTTATTGTAGGAAAATAGTCTCGTGACGGTCAATAAGATATCAAAATAGTAAAATAAAACTATTTATTGTTAATCACAAGTGCCTCGTCATTACATGTCACAATCTTACATGAGGATATAACACAAAAAAGAGGCAATCCAACCCCGCCGGACCCACCCCGCTAAGACCCCTAGGGAGCGAAGATCCTATATCACTTTTGAAATATTAGCTTAAAATGGGAAGAGGAGAATTTAAGATAGTTAAATCGAGCAATATTTAAAAAGCGCCTGAAATTGAAAAACGGAATGATTTCAATCTGACAGCTCTGCAAAGTTTTGCTGACCGCCACCTGGACTATCTTCCTACAATCTACCTCATACGGTCAACTATCTTCTTCCAATACAAAATGCTTCTTACTCTTTATCAAAATCATCCACTAAGACTTTATGTTCCATATGATTCCGATTTGGTCAAAGCCAGGTATCAATCCTCTTCATTTTCTAACAACCCTCCAAGGTGTTTCAAACGAAAATGGCCTCCAGATCTAATATATCAATGGCTAAATTCTCCACAGACTGTAGACGGTAGCAGCATTTTTATTTTTTATTATTTTTTTTTTTGAAAATAAAAAAACAAGATTGTATCATGTCATGGATATATAACTCACATAAGATTTCTTAGTTGTATATCTTTTTTATACAGTTGTAAGTTTTAATAAATAAATAATTAAAAACATATCTGATTTATTGCTTATAATAAATAAATTAACAAAAAAGTTATTAACAAAATGACTGAATTTAATAAAACAACACAATTATCAAGTTATTTATGATGAAGAAGACCCAATTTACCTGGACCATTCATAACTCGAAAAGCTCTGGCTGAGTGCCTGCTGGCGTTGAGGCATAATTACAGTTTAGTCAACTCAAGAAAGCTGGCAGGACGCATAGTCTGTAGGACGATACACTTCCCTCTTTCAGTAGGTCAATAGCTTATAGCATATTTTAACGTTTATTATATTTAAATAACTCGACGATAATAGTTTATGATGTTTTAAAAAAATATTCAATGGGGTCTCTTACTTGAATATGGAGGAGTTTGCGTAATTATGCTAAATAAGAACTGAGACGTGTCGAAATAATGTCCTACTTCTCCGAAACGACGGTTAAAATTATAATGTGAAAATCGGTGAAGACATGTTAAGTTTTGCAAAGACCATGCATTTAGAAAAATAAATACCAGAACACAAGTTGGTTCATCCAAGTTGTTCATCATCAGTGGATTCTGGACTTTTTTGATTGGAGAGTAAGATGCACATGAGTGCACCTAAGTAAAATATCGTCATTTCTCTTTCCCTCCTTAGAAAATCTAAATGATTAAATGCAAATCGGACCAATATTAAGGAAGGTGTAAGGACTTTGAATCAATGTGTATTTTTAAAATATCGTTCAGGTTTCCATGGAAACTACCTTTTTTTATACTATTAAAAAGATACTATTTATTGACTTATTGAGAAAAAACGTCAAGGCTTATGGAGTTGAAATCATTTATATTTTAATAGGTTTAAAGAAAAAAAAAATTTCTAATAAAAAGGAGATGGTGAATTGAATCTTTAATAAGGAACACCCTATTGGTAATAAATATAAATATATTCATTCATAAAAAATTATAAGTATATGGTGTTCGATTTAATTTCTGACAGTTTTTTTGTTGTTGTTTTTTTATATAAAAAAAATCCTTACTTCATAATACTTAAAATAATTATAGCTTTCTTTCAAATTTAAACATTGAGACAGGCTACAAACGTGTTGATACATATTAGTTCAACATGAAGTTCCAATAAAAAACAATAATAATTTTTAGGATATCAGTAGATACCAAAAATAAATCCTTAAGCCTCATAAATAGCAGTCAATAATAACCAGCCTATGTTTCACCAAATTCAGGCATTGTCAGGTTAGAAAATAAATGATCACATAAACACAAACCAAAGACTGAATATCTTATATCAAGGCTATAAAAAACTACGTCAAGGCAGTGGATCAAGACATCTCAACATACCTTAAATAAATAAATTAAATAACATTTTGGTATTTTAGAATTATGAATTTTTCTGTTATCTTCCAATTATTTGTTATAGATTTTTGTAATTTTTTAAATTTTATATCTAAAATTTTAAAATATCTTTTAGAATTAAAATAGCAGACTTATAGAAAAATAAAATTTCATAATACCACAGTGAACTAACATTTTCTCAATCGATTCGCAGAGGAAATGCCATGGCATTCAGGCCTGATTTAGAAGCGAGAAGTGGATTTATAATGACAATTTGTAGAACGATGACCTCCCTATTGAGTTGTTCATTTTCTTTTATTGCCTCGGTGTGAGGGGGGGGGGAGAAGAGAACCCATTATTCCACCAACCTGCCCCACCGCTTTTCAATCCTCCCAGCCCAAACCTATAATTATTTCAATGGGACTTCATTCGCTTCGTTTAATTTGTTTATTTTATTTTATACCTTTGCTCAATTAAAGCGTGCTATCTTTAATCTTTTTTGAAGTTAGTAGAGAATTATATTTCGCTGTCTTCATTATTTTAAAATTTATTAATATATTTAATAAATTTACTTAAAATTCAGATTTAACAGTGATACTTAATAGTATTAGAATCATTATAAGTAATGATAAAAAAGTTTGGATATACCAATATCTTTAACATCATTCATATAGTTTACTTTACGTAGTTGGAAATTCAGCCATCAATACCCAACTTTAGTCTATTATCCTGACCTGTGCTACAACGCAAGTAAGGTCAGGGGTTCACTGTACTTTTTCTTGACAACGGTTGTACAAGGAGTTGATTAGTTCTTGATCACGTTCAACAGCCAGGTTTTTCCCTAATTAAGGATACGCACTTAATAGAAGCTGGGTGTGCGAGAGAGAGCTTCCGAACCCACTGGGTTGACCTACGGCTAAAAAAAAAAGAATAAACAATTATCTACCAAAACCGAATTCTAATCTGAGCCTGGGAGTTAGTAGTTCAGCGCCGAATTCCCTGAGTTACTGCGCTCTCCAGTTTTAGTTCATTAGAAAATGTAATTTTTGAGTTCTAAAATTTTATTAGTTTAACTGATTGACCTCCCACCCACAGTTCTTTATAAATAACTAAATGTTAATCACCTAAATGCTAACCAAATTTACTGATTGTCCCATCTTCCATAATAAAAAAAATCATATATTTTGCCATTATTTTCACTTACTCCACAGTACTAGTTTGATTTCGAAGTTAGGGGTGGTTAGAGGTGTCAATTAGATCTTGAACAATCTGCATGGGTTAAATATTAGACAACAAATAATACGAGACAGGAACAGTTGTAAATAAGAAAGAAAATACTCTAATAAAGGTATATAAGATAGTCTTCAAAAAACTATAAAATACAAGTTAAAAGATTTTTAACATTATCTCATTTCATTGTTGTATAATTTATACAATGTATATTTATAATGTATAAATACTTTTGATAAATCATTAAAAGTTTGTTTTCGTTTTAATATCTTCTCATGTTTGTTGATTATATTGCAAAAGATTTAAAATTTAAATTAATGAATATATTAATTTAATTAAATAAGGCCTAAATATTTTTAGGTTATTTAGCTTTGCGAATTAGTAAATCGATTCCTCAAAATGCAATGAGAATTAACAATTATTTTCTTCATATCGTCTAACAGAGTCGAATATTTCACACGGCCGTGTAGGTTCCTTGCAGGGAGGTATTAGAAATGAAAAACCGATCAAAAGTTAACGAGCCGTGAAGGAACGGTCATTTCCACGGCGAATGGTTGAGGTAATTGAAAACTGAATAGGCATGGCAAAGCATTGAAAAAAAGTCTTTTGGTGATTCGGGATGACTGTTCCTAAATACATTCATAAAAAAAAATAAAAAATAAAAACTATATAACGTGTGCCTGCTTTATTGCACGTTAAACAAATAAATTGAGAAAATGACAATATATTATTAAACCAGTAAGGAGCTAATAAATTTTTTCGTTCCCAAGGAAGCTATTCGGAAAAAAAGAAAGTTGAAATCTAGCAATCATTCTCAAATTAACGAAGAAACGAGTAGTTAAAACGTAATGGTCACCGTAAACTTCAAACGATGGGGAACGAGGAAGTGGAAGATTAATCTATACTAGTTTTCTGCTGACAGATCTCAGGGTGAAAGCAATTCCTAAGCGGTGGTATGATTGCATTCCAAGAAGGAACCTCCTGGCACTTTTGCTTTCTAATTCCAACGAGTCAACCGCAGAATACGGAACATGCTCATGCAAGATGCACAACCGTGAGCTGGCTAAAGTGAAATTCCGCTGGTAACAATCATGCAAATCGTCACAGGTGTAAGAAGGATGAAATAGTCTCCTTTTTTTTTTTTTTTGTTATCTTCCCATACACACTTAGATGCATTAACCTCCATCTTAATTTTGTATTGTTTTCTGCCGTTTTGGCCTATCTTGATAAAACTGAGTAAGCAGTGGTCAGGGCAATACTTAATAATTGATAATGCTAATTGATTCTGTAGCTGTAATAAATTTCCTAACATTTTGTTTAATTTTTTAATTTTTTTTTTTTTTGCATCGTTTGTTTAACCTATACTTTAATAAAGTGGAAATTAAATAACAAAACCAATACTAATCTTTTCAAAATTTAAATGTGAGGTAAAACCAATGGTTATATAAGAAATTTATGTTCCTAAAATGATACTGCACCAGCTAATGAATTCATCTTAAAAAAAATTATACTGATTTCTATGGAAAACGATAGTCAAATATTTTTCTAGGATTAAGATTTGGAGCGTAGCATTCCAAAACCAGCCACGTCCATTTTCCAATTTTGCAGTTTCTTTTCTTTAGCAATTGTTTTATAAAATTGTCGTGAGATGAAAAGATTTTTATCTCATATGATTTTATAAGAAACCCTTTCACCACATGAGGACTAAAACTATTAGATAAAAAAATAAAAATATTTATAATTCGGGCATGCTATCAAGAAAGAACCTTGCAAAAACTTTCTTTCTAACCTCAACATTCACCAAAACAATTTTCTGAGCATCAAAATTAAAATAATAAGTAGCCAGCCAATTCTACTAATTTTGAATAACATAAAACTATTTATTTTAAAATATCAAGCTAACTGCCTCAAGTTTAGACCAAACATTCAAAATATTCTGCGCCATGTCCTGACAGTATACCAGCCCAGACAGTAATGTTCTGGAAGGCAGTTGCAATATGCGACCGATGTTGGGACTCGCTATGCAAATGGTAGCTTTGTTCTCGAGTTCGGTAGGCTCCTTTGACTGCTCTCCAGCCTTAGAATAAGAAATGTTACATTTGAATTGCATTAGCATCTCAACTAGTTTCCGATTTCCATTAAAGCTGTCTACATAGTCACCTCTACAGTACGGTGAGCTGATCAGGAACAGTTTAAGGCAGAATTTAAATTAGCTAATAATGTAATAATAGTTAGTTATAAATAAGAGGTAGGGAAATATTAATATTAGGTCGTATTTAATCAATTTTAGGAAGATAGTCCAAGTGGTGATAAAAAGAGTATGTATAGTTATATATCTAATTATAAGGTTATAAGGAAATAAATATAAATTAATAGAATAATAATTAATTGAACCAGTACAATAATGAATAATAAAATTGAAAATGTACCACGGAAGTAATAGTTAGTAAAATAATAATTAATAAAAATATAAACAAATGTGGTAAAATAAAAAAAAAATAAAAAAAGGAGTGAGGTAATAGCTTACACTTATTTTACTTTTACATGAAGATATATAATCTATAAGAATCGATTTGTAATTAACAAATTAAAAGTAAACGATAGCGAAATAATAGGGCATTAATAAGAGAAATAAATCGCTCAAACTCTCTGTTGGTATATTGCTGTCCACACCGCATTTTTTTCGCAAACGTGTGCCCCATGCCCTTGCAAAAATGTACACATTTGACACAAGTCTATTGACAGACGATCTAGCCAAAATTAACCACTTTTCATGGAATATGAAAAAAAAATATTAATCCAGAGTTTCATAACTTCCAACAAGTACCTTGGTTTGTATAATCTACAGAAATAAATTAATCTATTAAGTTTCAGTTTGAGGACTAGCTTGTCTAAGAATTATGCTGCTAAATATTTTATAACATTCTGCGAATGTTATGTTTGACTTTTGCACTCTGGCTAGAATAGGTAGATAACATGGAAGATGGCCAGCTTTACCTGCCAAAATTTAAAGAACATAATGGCGTTAGAGCTCAAATAAAAAAAATGATTGAATTACATTTAATAGAAGTACATTGTTAAAGACTAAAATTGTAATAAAAAAAAACCCATGTCTTATGCGACATCACGTAGACCACCTATCTATATTAAACCTCCGATCTATATGCCTTAGCTCCGACACGAAAGGCCTGTGTCTTCTGCGATGCCATGGATGACCTATGACTTGCCGGGAGTCTGGCCGATCGTTTGGCGGCTGCTTATTCATCGTTTTTTCCTGTTGGCTCAACTGTTTAAGTAATTCAGTTCAGCGTCATAGTCTACCAGGCGACAAACAGTCATAAGAAAAAAAACTTTCTTATGACTCACGTTTGTTTTTATTTTTTAAGTGAAACATTAATTTAATAGTTTATTAAATTATATCTATATATAATATAGGGAATGAAACTTAAATAAATAATAATATATAACATAAGAATAGACTTTGACGTATCTTGAACTATCATCTTTGAACATGGAACCTTGGAGGAGTCCCAGAATAAATAGAGAAACTTCCACTAAAGGATAAAAAAAATATATAAACTATATTTGTCTTTATATTACACTGGTATATAAATATAAATTGAATAATTGAGCCTAAAACACTATTCATTTTTACTTATTTGTCATCAGCCTGCCAGATAACAAAAATAGTTCATTCAGAACGTCTGGTTTCCTCTTAATTGGTTCCATTCATAAATTTAATAGGGAAAGACAGCTCGCTTTATTTTAAGATGCAGGCCAACCATAATAAATATAAATTATGATACCTCCGAGGTTCAGAAACATATTTGATCATAAATAATATATTATTAACGAGATTCATTAATGTATTTTATCAACCCATAATATCCATATTTTAGAGAAAAAAAATTTGATGATTAAAAAAATAGTTTTCAGATCTATCATACTGGCGATTGACCAGCATTTATCAATATTTTTATATATTAATTAATACTAACTATATTTCATAACATAGTTACTAAATAATAAAAAAAAAAAATACACACATAAAGAATTTTCTAAATGTCTAATTGAAATTAAGAAGAAATATTTTTTTTTTTTAAATTGCTATTAGATATGAATCTTAGTCAATGAACTGAAGAATCAGAGAGAAGAGTTGTAGTTATGATATGATCTGAAAATATAGGGACATCTTTACAGATATCTGTTAAATCATATAGTGGTTTAAAATAAATTTTCAGTCACAAATCTTTCTTGCTTCTTTTTAAAATTTCTCTCTTTCTCTGTTGAACCTTTTATTAAAAATTAACGCTTGCCTGTAAGAACGGTATTTAAAGCAAAGTTGGCAATTTTTCGTAGTTCCTAAGGATAGATAAGGAAAATAATAGATAATAATCGTAAGATGAGCGTGTTTACTGTTTTTCGTTGAAATGAGTACACAATTTATATACAAGTTGAGTAAGGCTCATTATGCAGTCTAAATAAACGTTTCAAGCACCCTAAAGCTATTTTGGTATTTCCTTTGTACTGGGGGAGGAAATAGCACTTTCTTGGTCTCTTTGACAGGAGTTAGTAAGAATAAGTAAAAACATTGTCATATATAGTAAAACGGATTGATGAAATTAGTAATAAATGAATCCTAAATATTTAAATAATTTCAATACAAAACCCGTTCAGATTTGTTTACTCTAAATAAATTTAGTTCCAATGACCTCTATGGTACATTGTACTTTTGTTTGAGATAGATTAAATACAATTTTTTATGGATTGAATTAATCTTTAATCTGTTTGGGAATTGAATAGGTTATAATAAATGTAAGATATTGAGGTCAGAAACTTCCTTCAAAATATTATCAATGCTTTATATTTACTTGTACAACGTTTCGGGCTAATCTTCAGGTACTATTATTATTACTAATGGTCTGATATTTTATCTTTACAACAAAATGATTAAAAATTCTTACCAAATATTGTATATAATAAATTATATAATCATGTAATAAATAGGTTACAGGTATTTTTAATATATTTATAAAGTTGATATAATAAACTATAACCTAATGAAATAATAAATATTTTCAATTTTCTCTCTTTTTTTAATTAACTAAAAAATTAAAAGAATAATTAATATGATAAATTTCTAGTCGGATATACTCTAAGAAGACAAACGAAACAGCTCAGTATTTTCGCTTGTTTTTTAACAGCTAGAAAACATTATTAATAACTGTTTAAAAAAATGCTGCGTCTTTAATCAAGCTAATGTCTCAATGTAATCGCCCTCTTAATAACCAACACGATAAATGCTCCTATTAAAACCGCTGTATGGCATCATATCCCCATGATATATGAGGCCTGTCTTTCAGAATTTTTTTTTTTTAAATGGAAAAGTTATAATAATTTTATCTGATAGATGTCTTATAATAATATTAAAAATAATTAGAATAAAAGTTTGATTAAAATTTTTTTTTTTTTAAATCAATATATTTGATATTCAGCGAACGGATTAGGGCTATCAACTCCATAACATTTGATTAGCTATGAAAATAGCTATTTTCTTATATATTCTTCAATTATCAAGCAGTTTATATACTCTTTTGCAAGAGTATGAGTCACTTATCACCAAGATTTCAATAAAAATGTTTTTATAACAACTTCAAAAAAATGAAATGATTATAGGATAATGAAGTGGATAATGCATAAAAGAAAGATTGATAAGATTGGATGAGTTATTATTGTACAGAAGATACCTCAACTATATCCGATAATTTTTTTTTCTTATAGATAACATATAACATATATAAACAAATGCCACATAGCATTTAAGGAGTGGACTGGGTCCGCTGAAGGCGGAGGTCAAATTATTGGCCCAGGAGTCGTGGCGGGGGAGGTTCTAGAACGGGGAGGGACCGCTCCACTGGTGTATATCCGATAAAATGGATTGAAAACCACATAAATTCAGGACCGACGACAGGGTGGGACAAGGTGAGAGAGTAATACCCTTGGGGTCCGGGTTTCTCAGTGGGTCTATAAGAGAAAATTAGCTTGACTAATTTAAAGAAAAAAACAACTATTTCAATCAATAATCAAAAATAAGTACTTTCATCATACCTTGATGTATATTTACTCCTAAATTTGATTTTTATTTATATTATTAAGAGAAATGAAACTGTTGTCTATTAAGTTTCAATATTGAGTTGTTTACAATATATTAGTGTTATTATGGAGCTTTTAGTAAAGACATTATTATTAAATTGTACAGTCATTACTGAGTAATTTAGTGAAATCATTATTGCATTTTATTAGTCATGAAATGATTTTTGGTCTTGTTCCCTCCATACTTCTTATATACTTTAAGGAATTTACTAGCTTTCTTATTATTAATTTTTAAGCTGTAATTTATCATTCTTATTCTCTTTACAAACTGTATTTCCATAAAATTGTATTTAATTCCTTTATTTATTATATTTCATTATTACATTTTGTGGCACTCTATGTATTTTTTTTTTTATATAATAAGTTGACTTTTAAAATTACGTACATTTCAGTTTTTACTAGTTTCTTTTTTTTTATCATTAGTTTCCTTTTTCAAATTACCAGTATTTTAGTTTTGTAAATAATAAGTACAATTTTTGTATTTTAGCTGTATTATATAAATTAAATAATTTGGTTTAACAGAAATAATTTCAAAATTGTATGGGTTTAGATTTTAAGCCATTGCAGGTTCTACAACGCCCCAATAATTAAATGTGCTAAAATTTATTTTATGTTTATTATTTTGGCTAACGGTAGGTGACATCACTCTCGTTGCATCATATTTGATATAATTTGCAGAATAAATAAATATGATGTAATTTTTTTTATTTAAAACTATTAACTGTTATAATGCATTAGGAAGATTCATTTTAGAAAAATAATGGAAAAAATAAAATACATGAAAAATTGAGGAGAAAGTTACTCGCAGTATTAATTTCCCCCGAGCCTTTACGGCAGACAAGAATACATTGCTTGAAACGTGTTGAAGTAAGCCTCATAAACACCTGCTGTTCTCTCGAAATCAACTATAATAAACTATAAGCGGTGACTTTAATGGACTTGAGTAGTTTAGGAGAAGCATTAGGGCTGTGAATGGTGCGGCATTAACTATTCAGGAGGCTGCGGGAGCCGATGACAACGGTATCGCCGACCCACCTCCTGATTAGGGTAATGCTCTTCCATTGTCTATTCAGAAGTGGGTTGGCAGCTCCGTATATCGCTAACTATATACAGTTTAGGGTTATCGACACTTATATCCTGCATGAGGGGGGGGGTGTGGAATAATCTATTCCTAACCTATTCTACGCGTGGAATTAGGACAGTTCATATTAAAATATAAAGCCTCTCTGGAGAACTTTATGACTTTCAGTTCGTTGGTACTACTATGGTTACTTAAGGGATATTCATGATGTTGTGTTAAATGTAAAATGTTTTACCATGTTGAATATTATAAGTAAAGGATTGTAAGCACCCCTATTTAAAGTAATGTTAAATACATGAGAGTTCCTAGCGGATTTTTGAGCAACTTGTTTTATAACCTTTCCTTCCAAAACTTCCTGTTATTGTTTACTTCCAAGTTTTGATTAAAGAAATTTATTACAACATGCCTAAAGTGAAAGTTTGGCTACTGATGTTGTTTATCTTATAACTTGTGAGGAAAAAATCAAGATGAGCTAATTGACAACTTAATTATTATTTTCATCCATTGTTTTATTAGTTATAAAAATATCGTAAACAATACTTACACAATCAAAACACAAACTACGAGCAAGTAACCTAACATGAAACAAACAAAACGGTAACGAGCTCAACTGGTCTGTTGTGTGACGTCATTCTCCATTTAACAGACTCTCAGCCATGTTATATCGTTTTAACATGGTAAAAGACGAAAATGTTTCTCCATTTAACATAAGTTATTCCATTTAACACGCTTGAACATGTTAAACTAAAGATCATGAACACCCATTTAGTACTAGTACAGCACTAGTTGTTCGTACACCGATGTACTTCATAGAATAACTCCTAATGTGAAAGGTTTGAATCAAATAAAAAAAAAATAATCTCAGAGCAAACTGGGCACATTGAAACTATTGACAGGTATGAAATAAGGTTTGGAAACTAACAAAAAAATGTCTTATCTAATGAATAATTAATTAATCCTTTACATTGAGAGGACATTAAAGTTTAGCTTTACATTAAGGACATTAGCGATTACATATTATGAAATTCTTACACCGCAAAGAAACGCATGATTTCCTGGAGTTTTCTATTAAAATGGCACAAAAAACAAATCAAAATATGATAAAAATATCAACATGGGTGATAAATAAATAAACCGGTTTTACGTCGAAAGAGAACGTGTAAAGTGTATTTACAATGGAATATTCAGCAATATGTTGAATAAGTGAACCTAAGTTACACGAATATGGTTGAATGATATTGGGAAACTAGATAAGATAATAAAAAAATCTGAAAACTGAGAAAAGAAATTTGCAAGAATTCAGATCGTATTGAAGCGTTGAAAGATAAAGATGTCTGCAGTAATAAGACAGTGTTGTTATTTCGTTATTCACCATTAGTAATTTTCAAACAATTTCTTTATCCTATCTTTCATTTTATAATCGTTATTTTTATAAAACTAGTAAAAATTTATAAAAAATTTTTTTTTTTAAATATGTGTTCTTCAATGACCACAAATACATACAAACCGAATTTTATTACAATGCCTTATTCGAAGTTCTACTATATAGTATCACTATTCCAGAGTGTGCGTTTTCGCGAACAAGTGGCGTCGAATTGCAGATAGTTAACTTCCGAAACGGTAGCAAGTGAAAAGAGCTAATTATAAAAACTTAAGTGAAACCAGTCTATTTCGGAAGGAATGCTTTTTTCCAGTTTACTCAGATCACTACCTTTTCTTAACAGAATGTCTTCCTGAGAGTACAAGTTGAGAATAGTCCTTACAAACCCATCGTATCCAAAAAATATATCTTCTGATGAAACAAAAACGAGGCTGTACTATACGCAGAGAGACCTAAGACAACATGAAAATATTAAAGATGAACATAAAATAAGGAATTTCTTTAGCACACCAACCTACACGGAACCTCACGATTGAAAAGCAATGGGGTTAAGGTGAGCAAGGCAGCTCGAAGCTTTTTTACACAGCCTTCAATGCAATGTAAATGACGAGACAACACGTGACAATGATAGAGCAGTAAAGTGGAAAACAATAAATAAACGAGATAGACAAAAGTAATCTCATAACATAAGATTTCAAAGTTCTTTAAAGACAGTTCCTGAAACATAGACGATTTTAATAGTTATGTTTCCCTGATAATGAAGACATTATATCTGTGGTTTTAAGTCCATATTTCCATATAGTTCATTTTTAGAGGTTTCTAGTTTCTTATATAACGTTGTTTGTGAAAGATTTAACTTTAACGCGTTCAGAGAAACATGTTCTCATAAAAGCCTGTGTAACTATTGTTTTTTACTTTCACTTTCCTGCATATGCAATGTATAGAAAGGGGAAGTTTGTGATGGTGAAATATTTCCAATTCAAACGTTTATAGGGCCACCCAGACCAAATAACTAAGTCTCGCAAAATGGTCTATGTATGTGTGAACATAACAGTTCAAAAACGAAATCTTACAAAACTGAGATTACATATTTAAGGCTTGTATGTCACTGAGATGTTTAAGCAACTTTTTCGATAAAATCTACCAACTTGATGTGCTACATTATATAATCGATTTTACACATTTTTTCGATTTTCTGAAAAATGGTTCAAACTAGTTTGATTAAACTCGGTGTATCAGTGTAAAAATCGATGATCTTCGGCATCAACCATGTCTTATGCTCATTGAAATAATTTTACAGGGCTTAAATGCCGATTTAAAACAAAAACCAGACTTCCTTATAAGTGCATTTATTTTAAATAATTAACTATTTTGAATTGTAAACAGTAATAAAACATGAATAAATATGAACTATGAAAGATTTCAATAAATAAGAAAATGTGAAAAATAGAGACAGCTGCTTATAAATTGAAAATCGAAAAAGGACGAGCGTTTCCGATATCTCTCGATAGCAATCATATGTACGAAAATACGAACATCTATAGTGATAGAAAAATAAAAATTTGTTGTTTAAAATTTTCGCCTTCCAGAATATGTGAGTCAATTTTCTGAATTTTGTTTTAGTTTGTTGTTAGATAGACAATAGTATGACTACTAATACAGTACTGTAGAAGTGCTCCCTATATTTAAAGATAAGATTCCATATATAGTAGTTTCCATAAATATATAGCTGATATATATGAATAGCTGATTGACAAATGTTTATATTTCCTGAGACTCCAACTCCTATAATTTCTCTACTATGTCATCCTTTTGATTAGTTTCTTACAATATATGAAAAAAAATTTGATCATAGATTAATAAATTTATGAGAAATATCTTGTTTTTCGAAATTTTCCACCAAAATTCCAGGAAACCTTCGAAATAATGGATCAATTTTATTTCCTGTAATTCAAAGTGAGTAGTACTAAGTATGTTGAAACATATGTATCATATCATCATGAACGTCAAACTATCAAGACATTATAAAAAAAAAAAAAAAAACAATATTTATGAAAGTGAAAATTGCTTAATATATGCCAAAATTATGAAAGCTATGTTTGTTTGGGAGTGACATTCGATTACTTCCAGGGTTTGAACCCTTTGACCGAGGGCAACCCTTAAACCCTTTGCCCTAGGTCGATAGTTTTGGAATAAACATACACAGAGCAGTTTTGGGCTTAACAAAATAGTACTGTAAATAAATGTTAGGTCACTAGGATCTCTGAAGTTTTATTTACTTGAGTAAAGACTCAATAACATTTACATCTTAGAAGTATTTTCAGAGTTAGAGGCTAGTCTTGTTTGGATGAATGAGCAATGGCGAGTAAGGATTTCAGAAAATTTAATACCAAGTTTGAGAAAAATCAGTCAACAAACCACAAGTTGAGTTCAATCTATTAAAAATGTCTTCATAATTATATTCAAGACTATATTTTTGGTCGAAATGTTTATTTATAATATCAAAACAGAAAAATTATTATTTTATTTTTATTCTATTTTATGTTAGGTTATCAAGGAATACGCGTAATGAATATGCAATCGAATATAGATTCAACTTATATGAATACATCATATTTTTTTTAAGTTACCTCAAATAAAAGTACTGTCCCAAGATCGTATGAAGATGAGATAATAATATTTAAGCAATAGAATAATGTTTGAAACTAAATATACAACAATGATCTATATTATTGTATATTAGATTATATTATTATTATTATAATATTATATATATTATTGCATACTGTATATTATATTTTATTCTTTTTTATGTTTTATATTGTTTTCTTATTTTTAATAAACTTCCCTCCATACTTAATTGTTAATTAATTTAATTGTACTTAAAGATATTAATTGTAAATTCGTACATTATTAATAACTTCATAAGTTCTTTCAATTATTTTATTTTTAGTATTTTGTACTTAGTTGTATTTTGTTAATTGAATTATTATTTTTATCGCAAATTATTAATTCATATTGTATGATCTTTTTTATTATATATTAGATTATATTATGTATATTATTGTATACTGTATTTTATATTGCTTTCTTATTTGTAATCAATTTCCATCCATACTGATTACGAATACGTAATTATTAAGATATTAATTTAAATTCGTATTAATATTATACACTTCATAAGCTCTTTCAATTTTTTTTTTTATTTTACTTTATTTTTTTTATTAGTATTTTGAACTTAGTTGTATTTTGTTAATTGAGTAGTCAGTTTTATCGCTAGAAATTAATTCATATTATACTATTATTCTAGCTTATAAATCGTACCTGCCTCAACAGGGCACTAATAATCAAAAGTGTAACTAACACATATTACATTTCTGTCTATCATTTCTGTACGTTAATTTGGCACCGACTGATAGATGTCATCTGGTCGGGCCTTGTTGGATGTACTTTTCTAGAAAAATAAATATAATCTAAATCATAAAGCTAAATTGATATTTTGCTAGCTGCAGAAAATAGCTTATGAACAGTAAAATTATAAATTATATTAATTTGGAATTTTCTTATTTTAACAACTTTTAATAATTTATTTCAAAGATCTAAAATCATTATTATTATTTTTTTAGACTCACATATTCATGTATCGATACTTTTTAAGATCAATCATTAAGTGATACTACGAGTATGCCAATTTTTTTTAAATCATCATGAACAAAGAATCAGATGATAAGAAAGAATCCATTGAAAATAAAATAGTGTAAAAATTTGGATATTTAACAATGATCTCAATTACTTCACTCAAGGCTAAATTAATATTTTTCCAGTAAAAAAATAATAGATTAATAACAGAAAAAATTGGCAATATTGGGACTTTATTAATTCGTAATATTCTTATTTTATTTTACATTATTAAGTTAGTTAGATTTTTAAAAAGTTACCTAATATATATAATATTTATTATATAATCCCTTATTGAGAATTATAGTCAAGAAACAACTGGAACGGCAGCGAATTCTATTTTTAAATGAGGAAAACATACAACATTACTAATTATGTACAACCACGCCAAATCGTGACCGTAAAAGAGCTTTTATTCATTATTTTGTACACTAAAAATAGAAAAATGCTTTAGTGATCATTATATCCCCCTCTTTTTCTTTTAAATGAGATGAGAAATTTTCATTAAATTATTATTAAATAATTCTTTAAAATTACCCCCAACCCAACAGGTTATATTATCAACAAGTTTGCTACAGGAGACAAGAGCCTGATGGTTGTGCAGTTAATCTAAACCGGTCGAAGAGGAAATAACTCAGCTGCAAGACAACATACTATTCACCTTGGTCCAACCAGTCTGGCAACAATACTTATATATTTTTTTGAAATATTTAATTATGTTTTACAGATTACAGCTTGAGAAACTTATGCAGATATTCCACTCTGATTTATATACAGATATAATAAAGTAATTCTACCCTGTAATGGTTAGTAAAATTATCAATATACTCTTGTCCTACAACGAAAAGATTAATCCCTTTAAAATGAATCATTTACTGAGGTGAAAATATTTTATTTAATTGTATTATAAATAACAACAGTTGTAAATTTCAACATGCTACAAAAATATTTATTTTATTAGTGAGAAACCATGAAATATTACATTATTAAAATGTAATATATATTCTAGGTTAACATAATATGCTAGGTATGTATAACGTTGTTACTTCATAAACACATTACTGGCGTTTCGAACAATAAAATCATATTTCCATCACCAGGGGGACTTTTAAATAGACTTTTTCTCCCTAGACACCCAGACAGCAGAATTCCTAGTTTTTTTCTTTCAGTTCAAAAGTTATTTTTTATTCCATAACGAACTCAAAATTCTTCTTTGACAGAACCACAAGACCGGTGCCCATTAACTGCAGAACGAATGGAGTCTGGAATAGTCAGAGGCTCCGCAGACCATCAACACAGCCAAAATAGCTCAGATTGCTTTTAACATTTTTTCTGTTTTCAAAGAAGATTTTAAAAATTAGTATATTTTTTAAAAATAAATGAGAGGCTTTCTATCAAAGGTTAATATATACACTTCTGAAAAATTAAAGTTATATATAAAAAAAAATATTTAAATTTCGCCTGGTCAAATGGATGGTACAAATCAAAATCTTCAATCAACATTTAACTCATCTACATGAATGATATGAATTCCACAATGATTTTTAAATATTCTCTTCCCAAAACTGAATATATTGACTTTTGATAGACAATCCTTCAAATATATTAAAGTAAGCTATTCTATTATCAGTTAAAAAATAAAGTGTGTATTAATCACATTTCTATTTAAATAATATCACCATTTTTAGATTCTGTGGCAGGAATAACTAATGTTTATCTTTCTAAACAAATTTGTTTTTATATATCTGTAAGTAGCTAGATGAATGCTAAACTAAATTAATTTGTAATTATCATTCAACCTTTTGATTAAAGTAATCTTAAGCTTTTATTGTTATCGTAATGATAATGTTTACTATGTTAAATTATATTTTATTATTTTGTAACTTGTAATGTTCAGTATACAACAGGTTTATTTAATTTGTACACTCAATTTGATTATAATGGAAAAAATAAATTAATTTCGATAAAGAAATACATGTAAACGGTTATCCTTTATTTGCGGTGTATTATATTTTATTTATATAATTAAAATTTTCACTTTATTTTTACCTAAATATAAAATATATAGTAAGAAGGGTTTTGCTATTCGCAACATTTTGAATTCGCTTTTTGGATGGAAATATACAGTTTGAGGTTTCTTAAGTTCAAATGAGTCTCACAAAATGGTCTGCGAGGGTTTCTGTAGGCGTGTAATTGAAAAAACAGCTCAGAAACAAAAACTTGTACGAAAATGAAATTTGATAATTAAGGTTAGATATACTCCTGGAATGTTATAGCAACTAGTCATTGGGTATTATAAATAAGTTGCCTTTCAGAAACTAATGAGAATTAATTTCACTACAAAGTAGATATGTTAAACGAAAGTTGAAGTACCAGATTTTTATTAACGACATCGAGCAAGATTAGAATAGACCTAGAATGAAAACAATTGCCGAAAAATAACAGTGTGCTAACTAGCATACTAGTCTGCCCTTCTCAAATCATAGATATTTTATTGCTGTATGAGACAGAATATAGAGCTACAAATTTGGTACCTGCCCCTTCGTTGGATAGATAAATAAACCTGGTGGTTGAGCATATTACCTCTTGGGAAAACCGTTGGTCAAGAACTTCGATACCAAAACCTGATGCCCTAAGAGCTTTAAGGGTTTATTTAAAACCTGTAATATCCATATCTGTTTTTTTTATTTTATTAATATAATTTATTTATTGACATCTAAAACAGCGTTAAAAAATATATACTTTTTTTCGTACCCTTCATACAACAGAAACCCTTAATAACAGTATTACTTCATATATACATAATACAAGAAATGTATACTTTACAGCGTCTTTGATATTTGCCTGCCACTCCCGCCCTCCGTGGCAGCCTTACTTATCTGACTTTTCAAACATACAATAATAGGGATTAGATTGGTCGATATATGTTACGTCACAATATCACAAGAGAGATCATAACAATAAAAAAAGGCAATCCTTTCCGATCGGACCCGCCCAGCTAAGACCTCCAGGGAGCGAGGGTCCTGTATCACTTTTGAAATATTTGCTTCAAATGGGAAGAGCAGACTTAAGATAGTTTAATCGAGCAATATTTAAAAAGCTCCTTTAATTGAAAAACTGTTTGCGGCTTTAGCGCACTTGCTCAGCCTCCACTGGCTCATTACCACTGGTGCGGCGAAGGGATGCGCTGGGATCTCTTGAGCTCTGCTCTACCCCTCACACGTGGGGGATAGAGAGGGCTCAGGGATCCTCAGGACGATTGTGTAAATATTGTATATATTATTTTATCATTATGTTATTTTATTTATTTATTTTTCATACAGATAGTTTGATTATGTTCATCTTGTCTATTCTTTTGTTTGTATATATTTTAAGAGTTTTTTTTAATTATTTTATTTTATTTTTTATTTTAGTATGTATGAGATCATCCATCACTATTACCTATTGCCCACAACTGTGTGGCAGATTTTAATATCTATCAATAAATAAATCTATCAATATCAAAAAAAAAATTGAAAAACGGCGTGAAACCCACAACACCTGCCCTCCGTGGTAGCCTTACTTATCTGACTTTTCAAAGTTATATTAATATACACAATAATAAATGTGATTTAAACTGCAGTAGCATCATAATGCAGTCTTCGGGGGAATCTACATTAAAAATAGCCAAAGTGCGTTAAAATGAAATGAAATTTCGTTAATGAACGACCCCTACTTTAAAGAAATTGGGGGTTTCCCTTGACAACGTAATTGGAAAATTGTTGCAACCATCCCAACGGACATTGAACCAACCCGTCTTCAAAGAGGTCCAACCTGAATACTCGCCGATAACTGTACCCACGCTTTGTCCGCTGGTCTGATGAGGAAGTGGTGGGCCGGAATTAAGAACGAGACTCAGATTAGGAAGTGCCGCCGGCCGCAGACCATGGAGTAATGGTTCGTTAAGGCTTTGTGGCGGCACAGCTTCAAGAACCAATCCTCTCTACTAGCGAACAATCTTAACCATGTAAGTTCCATTTCTCAAGGATTGATCAGTATATACCACTGTGAAACTAGTGATAAATACTAATAAAATGAACTTATTACCTCGAAAATTTCTATTCTAATCTTAATGATCAGACAGACATACGGAAAAATACCAATCCGATATGTAAGAGATATATATTGCAAAAACCGTAGATGCCAGTCTTTCATATGAGACGTGAAGATGTAAAAGGGGTTTAAATCCGAAAATATTAAGGAAAATAAAAAATATTCTCACTTCACGAATTTATCCCTTCAGACCCAATCTTAATCCCACAAAACGTTCTAAATTCAACGCTATTTTACGTACAGTTTGTTTTGAGCTTTAAGAAGGAGATTAATTAATAAATTTTCATATTTGTTGAGATTCCTTATATCAAATTTGAATTTATCTCGTGTTACATCTTCATACCTCATATGAAATATAAATTAGAAGATTTTTGTTCTTATATAATTTAAATTATATTATTTATAAGTTTTCTTTATATAGTTTAAAACATACCGTGTCATACAAACAATCATTTAGCATTAAACGAACTGAAGCTTTTCTTTTTATTCGCCCTTTTGTTTATCCACCTATATCTTCCATGCCGGAGGGCACAGCTAGCTTTATCATACAATAGTAACTGTTACCTTTAATTGTCTTTCATAATTTTCATTATTACAGCGAGCCACAGCTAGTTTTATCATATAATGATAGTAACTGTTACTTTAATTGTTTTTCATAACTTCATTAGTAATGCGGTTCACAGATAGTTTTATCGTATACAGGTAACCGTTATTTTTAATTGTCTTTCATATATTAAATTAGTAATCGAAATTTACTATTTATTGAGACATTAATTAATAAATTAAATACAAAAGCAATTGTAGTTTTAACTGGTAGTTAAAATTAACAGCTCACAGTTCCTCTGTGATCCTATCATATCATTCTAAGATGATTACCCAAATAATAATTGTCAAGAAAATTTATATTATATATGTACAACGCTATACTTGTTGATATCAACTTTTTTTTAAACTCAGCCTTATTGGATATGTAGAGCTTAAGAAGGCACTGTCGTTTTTTAGATACAGTGATCACTAAGACAGTGAGTGCTTGTAATAGAAACGTACAGTTCGGTTTCCTTATATAGTGATACATATTTCTTATATCATCAAGCTAAATTATAATCCCCTCTGAATAAACTTTATTAGGCCCACAATCGACGATAATGCTAATCTCCCTGGAGGACACTGATCTACAAGAAACCTGCTGAGACACGTTAGGTAAGGTCGGATAGTGGGCCAGAGCTGGGACGTGGGCAGCTCCGGAGGACCTTGCGTCCTACTTTAGCTTCTTGATCCACCCCCGCTCTTGAGTCATCGCTGAGTTCATCATAGGCAATATGGCAATATGGAGGAGGGTAGCTGTAATGTGCATTCGTGATCGCAAATCAGAATTTTTGAGACAATGAGGTAAAAACCGATGTTGGGGAAAATCGGAGAAATATTTCTTCACTGACTAGGAAAATTTTCCGGCTGGCGGCCATCAAAGGTATAAAAATATCAGAAAAACTATTCAATAGTAACATGTTTCCATAATTAACACAAATAAACAAGTAACTGTTACTATGTATTATTAGGTTACTAATGAATAACATTTGTGCACCTTTCTAGACCGCCACCCAGACCATCTTCCTAGAATCAATTATAAACGGTCAGCAGTTTCCAGTATTCATCCACGTAAATCAGATTAATAGAAGCATAATAGCCAAAAATTAAAATTAGAAAATTCAAACATGGAAACATAGTTTATAAATTAATGTACTTCACCTGGGTGGAAACCGAAATTTCATAATCTTTCCCTGGATCCTCATCTTAAAAAGAGACCTGATAGTACAAGAGCCCAAGAGGAGAAAAAAGGCAGTTATCCCACCCCAATTTTTGATTACTTTAATGAAGACTATGTATAATTACTAGCCAAAATTGATGAGTCTGCCAAGTATAGGTAGGGAGAATAAAAAATGGCGGCTGTTTCAAAGCAATAAAAAAAAAAAATTTCATTTGGAGCTCTATCCAAATATCTATATCTTAATATATCTTAAAAAGTAGAAACAACACAAGAAAACCTAAGGGAACGTCATTTAAAGAATAATAAATTTGCTAAAATATGAGCCCTAATAGAGTTATTTACGTTAAATATTTTTCGAGATATAGCTTTTTAAAAAGCAACGTTTTAGTTCCCATGTTGTATGGGACGTACTAAAAGATCAGTAGTTAGTGAATTTATTTTCAAAAATTTATATCTCAAAAACCATTTGACGTACAGATATCTATTAGCACTCACATTAAAGCTAGTTTAATGAGCTATAAAGCAGTTTATGATGTTTGTCTTCGTAGGAGTAATAGTTTACATGAAATTTGCTAAAATAAATTGATTAATTGTTGTTCGGACAAATTTTCATTTGCAAAATTTATATTCATATGTGAATCTCATAAATAATACAACCCCTACGAAGATAACTGTCATAAACTACTTTATAGAAAGTTAAATTTCCTTTATCTTGAGTGCTTATGTGTGAATGCAGACATATGTGCGTCTTATGGATCTAGAGATATATTTTTTCATCCAAATTTAAATCCAATATTTTATACGAACAACTAGAAATTAACATTTTGTGAGTTTATTTTGGCAAAAATATCATAAAAACTACTACTCCTACAAAGATAAACATAATTAACTATTTTGTAGTAAATTTAACTAGCTTTAATTTGAGCCCTGGCAGACATCTGTACGTCCAATGGTTTCTGAAATGAAGTTTTTCATAAATCAAACTTATTGTCCGAACAACTATAAATCAATTTATTTTAGCAAATATCATGAAAACTACTATTCCTACGAAGGTAAAGGTCATAAACTTCATTATAGTCCATTAAACTAGTTTTAATATGAGTGCTAATAGACATCTGTACGTCACATAGTTCCTGAGCTCTAGATTTCTCAATTCTGAGATATAGATATAAATTAACTAACTACTAATCTTTCAGTAGATTTTTAAGCAATTTTGCTTTTTAAAAAGCTATATCTCGAAAAATATTGCACGTAAATAGCTCTTTTAGGGCTAATATATCAGAAAATTTACTCTTCTTTAAATAATGTTCTCTTAGATTTTCTAGTATTCTCTTAGCTCCGAATGAAAAATTAATGTTTTTTTTAAGGCTTTGAAACAGCCACTATTTTTTATTCCTCCTACCTATACTTGCCAGACTCATCAATTTTGACTAGTAATTATACCTAGTTTTCATTTAAGTAATAAAAAAATAGGGGTGAGATAACTGCCTTTATTTCTTCTCGGTTCTTGTACCATGCCATTATCCAGTAAATAAATAAGGCAGTTGAAGCATAGTGCTGACCGAGCTGTTTTCTGAGATTACAGTCGAGAAACTGTTACCTCTACCATTGCCTGTCCCCATATTATTCAAGGACTTTTAAAGGAATAATTTATTTATTCTATGATCCAAATATACTGACTGTCAGATTACAACTTTATTTATGTTATAGAATATTAGAAAATACATATACAATCCACAAATGATAAATTTATTAGGAATAAATAAGATAAAAGCAGAACCATACATAATTTCATTATATTAACTGAACTATTTTATCTATTTATTTAGTATTTATTATTATTAGTTATTATTAGTGAGACAGGTTAATTCCCTCTGACACATCCACCTACACCATTTAGTGTAGCACGCATTGTATTGATCGCTGTTCGCCCGAGTGGAGAAAGGTTGACCTTATACGTGGAAAACAGCTTGATATTATGGTTTTTATAATATGAACATTTATGAACATTATTATAAAAAATAGAGAATATTTAAAAAACAAAATCTTTAGATTTAAATGTTTTGTATCCTTTCGTTGTTTCTGTATGAACAACTCGTCATCATAAATCACTGAACCGTTTTCATGAAACTAAATAATAACCTACTTATTATTAATATATATATGTATATATAAGTTTAAATTTATGTCTTTAATACAAATGGTAATGAAGTGTCTTGAGAGGCGGTGATTAAGTCAAATTATAGTTCTTTCCTTAACTATGTATTGTGCAAATAAAAAAAAAAAAATGTTGAAACACTTTTACAGTTTTTTTATTATTTCATATGCAGAATAGCTATAATTTTGGTGTTATTTGTTGATTTATCTTAAAAATATTAAAATAATATTGTCGCTTTTATTAATTTTTTTAAATTCAAAATATTAAATTTTTAACATTCCCTTTGTTCCTATTCGTTTAAAATGATCGAAGGTAAACGGTATGATAATATTAATAGGAAAATGAATTGCTTTTTGAACATCCTCTGTGAGCTTTAACCCTAAATACTAACAATTCATATCGTTTTTTCATAGTTAACTCCCTTTTGACAATTCAATATTTAACATTTTCGTCTTAAATTAAGCCGGTAAGAAAGAAATAACTGTAAAACACATTTAAAAACCTAAGCCTTCAGAATTATAAGATGAAAATATACAATTATAGGTTATGTACTTTTTTTCATATGTAAATTTGTTATATCATATAT